>NC_135907.1:19212002-19274502 GCF_964194155.1 Cetorhinus maximus | reverse complement strand
TGGATCAAAATCCTGGGACACCCTCCTTATGACAGCACTGTGGATGTACTTGCACCACATGGACTGCAGCGGTTCAAGAAGATGCCACCTTCTCAAGGGCAGTAAATGCTGGTCTGGCCAGTGATGCCTACATCCCATGAATGAATAAATGAAGCAAAAAAATACATAAGGTATCACAATTATGTGGAATGGACGTGTTACCGTTGACCAGGAACTGAACTGGACCAGCCATATAAATACTGTGGCAACAAGAGCAAGTCAGAGGCTGGGAATTCTCTGGTGATTAACTCACCTCCTGACTCCCCAAAGCCTGTCCACCATCTACAAGGCACAAGCCAGGAGTGTGATGGAATACTCTCCACTTGCCTGGCAAAGTGCAGCTCCAACAAGACTCAAGAAGCTTGATACCATCCAGGATAAAGCAGCCCCGCTTACTCAGCACCGCATCCACAAACATTCACTCCCTGCACCACCCACACTCAGTAGCAGCAGTGTGTACCATCTATAAGATCCTCTGCAGCAACTCACCCAGGTTCCTTCGACAGCACCTTCCAAAACCGTGACCTCTACCACTTAGAAGGACAAGGGCGGCAGATAGATGGGAACACCACCACCTGAAAGTTCCCCCTCCAAGTCACTCACCATCCTGACTTGGAAATATATCGCAGTTCCTTCACTGCCGCTCCCTAGAACTCCCTCCCTAACAGCGCTGTGGGTATACCTACGTTACATGGACTGCAGCAGTTCAAGAAAGCAGCTCACCACCATCTTAAGGGCAATTAGGGATGGGCAATAAATGCCGGCCTAGCCAGCGATGACAACATCCCATGAGTGAATAAAAAGAGTGGACAGAACTGACTGGTGTTTAACAGGCCAGAAGTGTCACTAGCATTGAGATTTCAGAGGGACCCAATGACTCTTTTGGTCCAAATTGACTTGGAGCCAGAAATTTACAGGCACTTGGTGATCTGCAAACATCCCTCATTAATGGCAATCAAACTCTAATTAACTTCTGATCTATTTATAGCAGTTAGATTTTTATGGCTTTGGAGGAACAAGCCTGATTAAACAGAGCTGCACTTTGAAGGATAATACTTTGTATGTTACTCACTGGAACATTCCCATCACTGGAAAACACAGCCTTGGTTGTGGCCATGCAAGACCCAAGCACCTTTTAATAATCATGTGACCATTTTTTTTTTACAGTAATGGGAGGAATAGTGTTTCCTATATGGGGGAGGGGCACTGCAGATGCACCCTGAGTCAAGGAGATGCACCCTGAGGCAAGGAGATGTCTATTGATGCACAGGTTGTAATTCATAATCAGTTAAGATAGCAACAGCTTGCATTTACGTAGCATCTCTAACATAGTAAAGCATCCCACAGGAGTCCCAGGTGCATGTGATTTGACAGCAAGTCACAAATGTAGGTCGGGGAAAGGAAAGACTTGCATTTATGTAGCACCTTTCATGGCCACAGGACTTTTTTTTTTATTCATTCACAGGATGTGGGTTTTGCTGGCTGGGCCAGCTTATATTGCCCTTGAGAAGGTGGTGGTGAGCTGCCTTCTTGAACAGCTGCAGTCCACGTGGTGTAGGTACACCCACAGTGCAGTTAGGAAGGGAGTTCCAGGATTTTGACTCAGTGATGTTGAAGGAATGGCGATATAGTTTCAAGCCAGGATGGCAAGTGACTTGAGGGGAACTTGGAGGTGGTGGTGTTCCCATCTATCTGCTGCCCTTGTCCTTCTAGATGGTAGTGGTCATGGGTTTGGAAGGTGCTGTCGAAGGAGCCTTGGTGAATTCCTGCAGTGCATCTTGTAGATGGTACATACAGCTGCTACTGTGCGTTGGTGGTCGTTGGTGGAGAGAGTGAATGTTTGTGGATGTGCTGCCAATCAAGCGGATTGCTTTGTCCTGGATGATGTCAAGCTTCTTGTGTGTTGTGGAAGCTGCACTCATCCAGGCAAGTGAGGAGTATTCCATCACACTCCTAACTTGTGCCTTGTAGATGCTGGACAGGCTTTGGGGAGTCAGGAGGTGAGTTACTCGTCACACTATTCCTAGCCTCTGACCTGCTCTTGGAGCCACAGTATTTATATGACTAGTCCACTTCAGCTTCTGGTCAATGGTAGCCCCCAGGATGTTGATAGTGGGAGATTCAGTGATGGTAATGCCATTGAACATCAAGGAACGATGGCTGGATTCTCTCTTGTTGGAGATGGTCATTGCCTGACACTTGTGTGGCATGAACGTTACTTGCTACTTGTCAGCCCAAGCCTGGATATTGTCCAGGTCTTGCTGCATTTGGACATGGACTGCTTCAGTATCTGAGGAGTCGTGAAGGTGTTGAACATTGTGCAATCATCAGCGAACATCCCCACTTCTGACCTTATGATAGGAGGAAGGTTATTGATGAAGCAGCTGAAGATGATTGGGCCGAGGACACTTCCCTGAGGAACTCCTGCACTTCCCAAAATGTTTGTAGCCGATGAAGTACTTTTGAAGTGTAGTCACTGTGTAAGGTAGGAAATGTGGCAGCCAATTTGTGCACAGCAAGCTCCCACAAACAACAATGTGATAATGATCAGATCATTTCTTTTTGTGATGTTGATTGAGGGATAAACACTGGCCAGGATACCAGGGAGAACTCTACACTCTTCTTTGAAATAGCGGATCTTTATATCCACTTGAGGGGACAGGCGGCTAGTTTAACGGCACTTCTGACAGTACAGCACTCCCTCTCCTACTGCACTGACCTGTCAGCCTTGATTTTCATGCTCAAGTCTTGGAGTGGCATTTGAACCCACAATCTTCTGACTCGGGTGAGAGTGTGCTACCTACTGAACCATGGTGGATGAACAAAGTGGTGATCTTAAGCTTGGGCAGAACATTTTCAGGAGTGTCTTCAAGGAGGAGAGGGGGTTGGAGAGGTTTAGGAAAGAAATGCCAGTGTTTAAGATCCAGGCTGCTGAAAGCACGACTGCCAATGGTGGAGTGATGAGACAGTGGTAAGGTTTACTGCTTGCAACTTGGTAAGGCAACCTGTGCACTCTGTGCTCACTTCTTAGTAAATTCACTGGCAGTAGCCTGACAAGGGAACTCAAAGGCAGCAGAACCTTTCACATTGCTGAAAAGAGAGACATGTTGCTGAAGCTGTTCGCCTTGCACTCATCAGGGCAAACGCAAGAATGCCAAATTTCAAACAATTACAACAATTTCAACCACAGGAGAAACGAGTGCTGATTGGTTGGTGAGTCAGCTCTGATTGGTCAAGGCGTTGCCATGGTAAAAGCTCCTGGGTAATTAAAAAAATGTGCAAGGCTTGAATATATTCTTTTTGCAGAGAACGGGTCCCTGCACATGAATGTATGCCATTTCTAGCAGGTATAAATGAGCCATGCTACAAGCCCTACTGATTACCTTAAATTGGGTTGTTCGGGCATCTATTAGCACACTCAGGATTGTTCAGAAAACGCTGCCCAATGCCTATCCTCGTGGCAACATCTCAGCTAATCCTAGTTGACTTGCCAGCCATTCAGCACCCCTTTCCTCCTGTGGTGTAAATTGTTGTGATTGTTTGAAATTTGGCATTCCTGCATTTGTCCTAATGAGTTCAAGACAAAAAGCTTCAGCAACACGCCCGTCTTTTCAGCGATATGCAAAACCTTTCAGTTCTGCTGTTATTAAGGTTGACTGGTTTAATGTTAAAAAGGGAGAGCGCAAAACAGGAAGGGAAGGGCTGTCAGTTCCTCTGCACTTGATGTTTTATCTTGATTTGAGGGGCATTTACGACATCATCAGTTCAGGAAATGAGTTGTAAAGATTTATTGTTTTGAGCTGCAGTGGCCAAATATGATCTGCAGGACAAATCTTACATTTGATTTTTTTATACTTCAGAGAGTGCGAAGGTTTTGTGTGGTGAAAAAGAGAGAGAAAGAGAGCATGCTGTACTGTAAATGGGACTAATTGGAATATTAAGGGAAAGGATTTCATTTTGAGTTGGAGATTGATAAGTGAAAGTGCCAAAGACATCACCTTGGGTTATTTACCGTCCCCCAACCCTAATTCCCTCTCCTCGTCCCTCCCCTCCCTTTGCCCCCCTCCCCTCACCTCATCCTCTCCCATTCCTTTGACACCCTCCCCTCGCTCATTCCTCACACCCATTCCTTGCCCTCATCCATCCCCCTCCCCTCCGCGTTCTCCCCTGAACATGTGATTTGGATTTATTAAATAAAAACATTCAAAATTGCATGCTGCAAAAATTCTAATTGATCCACTTTTATTATTGGCATAAGAAAATTTTAATTTTTAAATCTACTTGTCATTCTCACAGTACCCATTAACTGGTGTAGATTGGAGTTTTATGATTTATTGCCTGTGTACAGATATGGACACAACCCCTCCTCTCCTCCGCAGCCCTTGCTCTCACCCTTTCCCCCTCTCCTCCTCACCACCTTCTCTCCCCACCCTTCCATTCTTGTTGTAAACACCCATCTGGTTCACTAATGCCCTTCAGGGAAGGAAATCTGCCTTCCTTACCTGGTCTGGCCTACATGTGACTCCAGACCTACAGCAATGTGGTTGACTCTTAAATGCCCTCTGAACAAGGGCAACTAGGGTTGGGCAATAAATGCTGGCCTAGCCAGTGATACACTCATCCCATGAATGAATAATAAAAAAAAAAAATGCTCCTCTCTCTCCCCTCAGCTCCTCACTCCTAACCCTCGCCCTTACTCACAGCCCCCCCGCAACAGTTTCATTCTCTTTCTCCCAGGTTTAAGCTTCTGATCTAGTTTTCCCAATAATGGCTATTTTTTCTGTCTCATTCTTCAGGATGGCATCAGTCAGTGAAGCTGTCCCAAGCTCTAGATAATTGGGGTGCTAAAAACTTTTAGCAGAAGCTTTCTCTGACATTCCCGAATTGGAATATCTTTCCTGCTGGGACTGGCCCCATTCCCCTGGTGGTTGTAGTGTTCAACTGTTGTGTTTGATTATGTAAGTCTATTCGAGTATTCACTTTCCTGCTGCTCCAAGACAATTTACGAGTGTGGCGTCCTTGTGGATGGCTGCTTGCAGACTGTCCATTCCTGTAGCGAGCAAGCAGACCTTCAACTCTGGAATCCATCGGTCCCGAGGATCTCCCAGCAAAGAAAGGAAAGGTGCAGGAGTCGGTAGATTTAAACCTTTCTACATCACTCTCATTGCCACTTTGTGCATTTTGTATCCTGGAGCTATGCAGAGATGACCCAAGTTTTCTATTGGTGGAATTTTACATCCCGTGGGCAGGTGCACACCCGACCCAACCGGGAGTAAAATAGTGCACGATGACATCGGTTGAGTGTCCCGATGTCATCGTGCACTAGCGCGATATTTCTGTCAGCAGGCGTGCGCCCGAGTCGGCAGCACACCCGCTGACAATTAAGAGGCCATTAAACTAACAACTAATTTGTATTTTTCGCTGCCTGTCCAACCTTACGGTTGGCTGAATAGGCCAGGCGGCCGTTGCAATTTTTAGGAAACCTCATCCACGAGTATGAAGGAGCTCTTCAACAGATGAAATACGCTCTGATCCAATGTGATGTGGGATTGCGGAAAGGAACCTCTTGAAGCTTTGTCTAGACTCATGCCTTTCACCTATGTCAGCTGTGGCTCAGTTGGTAGCTCTTTTGCCTTTGAATTGCAAGGTTCTAGGTTCAAGTCCCGCTCCAGGGCTTGAGTACAAACATCAAGGCTGACACTTCAATGCAGTACTGAAGGAGTGCTGCACTGTTGGAGGTCTGAGGCTCCTGAGTTGGCTGTAAAAGATCCCATAGCACTATTTTGACGAAGCGCAGGGGAGTTCTCACCAGTGTCCTGGCTAACATTTATCCCTTAATCAGCATCACAAAAAGCAGATTACCTGATCAGCATCACATCCTGGTTTGTGGGAGCTTGCTGTGCACAAATTGACTGTTGCGTTTCCTACATTACAACAGCGACTACGCTTTGAAAGTACTTCATTGGCTGTAAAGCACTTTGCGATGTCTGGTGGTTGTGAAAAGCACTACATAAATGCAAGATTTTCTCCTCTTTTCTCATAAATTGTTTCTGTGCCTAAAACTTAAACGAGCTATTTGTAAAACATCAAATGAAACTGTGTGCAGTCCACGCAGTGGAATAGCCATTCAGGAGAAGTGCATTGTTGCAGTCTGGTGGGGGCATGCTGATGGTATTATGACTGCCTCCCCACTTTTCAAACTGGCTCCTGCATCCATCATCAACGCACTGCCTGCTGTTCTCAGACTGTCATATTCTGCTCTCTGTTGTGGGTATGAAGTTTACACTCTGTGCAGACGTAAGACCTGATACTGAAGCACGAGGAATTGGAGGGAATTGTTCTCTTTTAACCAGTACGTAACACACACACACATGCAAACATCAGCACTGCGGTGAGCACAGGCCAGAATATTATACCTCTTTCATGTTCTAGAAACATGGAAATATCGAAAATTAGAGAAGGAGGCCATTCAGCCCATTGTGTCCAGGCTACATTTAAAAACGAACAATCCAACTCCATCCCACTTTCCAGCTCTTTGTCCTTAGCCCTGTAGGTTACAGACCTCAGGTGCATATCCAAGTGCTTTTAAAATGCAATAAGAGATTCTGCCTCTCTCACCCTTTTTAGGGAAGTGAGTTCCTGAACGACCTCCACCACCCTCTGGGTGAAAACATTTTTCCTCAACTCGCGTCTAATCCTTTTACCAATTATTTTAAATCTATTCGTCCTGATGATTGACCTTTCTGCTATGGGATCTTTGACATCCGCCTCAGTTTAACATCTAATTTGAAAGACGGCACTTCTAACAGTGCAGCACTCCTTTGGTACTGCATTGGAGTGTCAGGTACTTCCTATCCACTCCATTTTATACACCTCACTTAAATCGCCTCAGCCTCCTCTATCCCATAGAAGAAAACCACAGCCTATCCAATCTTTCATCATAGCCCAAGATTCTCCATTTCTGGCAACATCTTCGTAAATCTCCTCTGTGCCCTCCCTAGTGCGTTCACATCCTTCCTGTAAAGCAGTGACCAGCGCTGTACGCATCTTTGTCACACTTATTCTTAGTGAGATGCCGTGCTGTCAGAGAGCCAAATGAAATTAGCGTTTGGACATAACAGGAGGCGACAGAGACACAGCGTTTTTAAAATTCTTTCAAGGGGTGTGGGCATCACTGGCAAGGCCAGCATTTGTTGCCCGTCCCTAATTGCCCTTAAATTGAGTGGTTTGCTAGGCCATTTCAGGAACTGTTAGGAGTCAGCCATATTGCTGTAGGTCTAGAGGCATATGTAGGCCAGACCAGGTAAGGACGGCAGATTTCCTTCCCTAAAGGGGCATTAGTCAGTCAGATGGGTTTTTACACCAACCGATGATAGTTTCATGGTCGCCATTACTGGGACTAGATTTTTGAGTTCACATTTGTTAACTGAATTTAAATTTCACCAGCTGTCATGGTGGGATTTGAACCCATTTGTACTGCATGAGCTGTACAAGACCAGAAAGGAGTGAACGATTCCCTTTTGTCCTCGTTTGAGCTGGTACAGATACTGCAGCCAACACTGAGACACCCACGGGCTGTACAGAGGCAAGCGGGAGGGAGTTGATCCACTTTTGCCCCTGCGTGTGGAGTAATTGTGCAGGAACCAACACTGAGACACACGAGCTCTATGATAGCAAACAAAATCAAATAAATCTTTTTATTCCTGCGTGCAGCGCAATTTGAACATGTGTGTTGGACCTCCAGATGTAATCATGCTTTTAAAAGTTAAGAGCTGTAACTGCAGGGTGCCTGAAAGAACAGGAGATTAATTTGTTGGGTTTAAATGCATCGTAGTGTGATCAGCAGTTGTACTAACCTCTTGCAAATACCGTGCACTTGCTTAAATCTTGCCTTATTTTCTATGGAGTAAGAGAGGCACACACTTTCTTTGCCTCAGGCGATACAATGAAAAGTTCTCTTTTTTACTGTGTGCCTTCTGCCTACCCCCAGCACAAATGAGTCGCGCAAAGGAGCTTTCACAGATTCCAGGAGGCAATTCTGGCAAGCTCCCAATTCCAACCAAGTTTGAAGCAAGAATAGCATTCAAGCTTACTGCTATAATAGTAATGGAGAACACTAAGTGAAACATAGCTGAGTGAGAGGTTGTTTTGGCCCACAGATCTTGTGGTGGTGTGATACATGTCACTGGGTGGCCCGAGTTGCTGTGGTAACATGCACCTTTATGTGCACGTTGTAGTCTGGAGCTAAGGATAGTGGTGGTAGAGGCTCCAACATTCTTCCCATCACATGGGCTGACCAGGAATCTCCCGCTCTCTCTGCCTGCCATTAATGTGTGTTGGAAGGGTTTGTAGATTGATACTTGACCTGTTTGGTTATCAAGTCCTTGAGTGAGACTCAAACCCTGAGCTTCTGGCTCGGAGGCAGGGACGCTATCCACTGCACCACAAGACCACTGTAGAGCTGTGTATTTCAAATGTTAATATCAATGAAACCATGAGCGATTTATTGAAGGTGAACTGGTTGGATCAGGAATCTACAAGGGCAAGAGGTTGATGAACGGGGACTAAGGAGACAATTTGCAACTAACCCACATGATCGGGTGAACAATGGATCCCCACCCACCCATTGAAGTCAATGCAGCTAACGTTGTTTGAGATGTGCAACTGGCCCTCTGCCTGATCCCATGGGGATTCCCACCAGGCAACTCTGGTTAAAGTAAACGTCTGTTTTTAAACTCGAGCATTGGAATTGGAGGGTATTAGAAAGGTTGCTCCTTGAGAGGAAATCTGATAGATGCGCTGAAAATCTTGAGGGGTCTAGACAGAGTTGGCAGGGAGAAACTGTTCCCCTTGGCAGGTGGATCGAGAACCAGAGGACACTGATTTCAGGTAATTGGTAAAGAACCAGTGACGTCATCCCGCCCCATTTAAATATTCAGGAAGGCGGGCAGACAGCGAAATCGACTGTGTGCCCGCCGACCTGTCAATGGCCAATTGAGGCCATTGACAGGATAATGAAAACAATTAAAGGCCCTGCCCGTCCAACCTTAAGGCTGGCGGGCAGGCCAGGAGCCCCGGTGGGCTTCTGAAAAAACATGAAACCTCATCCACCGGCGGGATGAGGTTTCATGTAGGGTTTAAAAAACTTTAATAAAGTTTTAGTGAAATTTATTAACATGTCCCATCTCGTGTGACATTGTCACATGAGGGGGACATGTTAAGGGTTTTTTTATTTTTCTATTTTTAATCTTTGTACAACTTTCAGTGATCTCCCTGTTGCTGCACTTAGCCTCAGGGGGATGTACGCTCTTTCATGCGCATGCGCGAAAGAGCGCACTCTTGCATTTGGGGAATCCCCCCCACCCGCACAGGGAGCACATAGCCTTAATTGGCCCGCCCACTTAAAATGGCGGCGGGGCCCGCATCTCTGGTGGGGATCAGCTCCCTGCCCGCCAGAGATTGGGTCGGGCCCGACGGGCAGAAGATTCTGCCCAATGTGTGCGCAAACGTGAGCAGTTTCTTTATTTGTTTTGGGGTTCTTCATGATCGAACGAAAGCAAAATATCTTTATCAAGCTATAATAAATAATATAGGAGGGTGCGGGGGCAGTTTTAACTTAACCCTAATACAATGCTGGATTTACACCAGCTCCAATCTTATTCCCGATTGAAGTTAATGGGTAATAGTGTTGTGTGGGCTGTAAACCCAGCATTGAATGTGATCCCTTGGGCTTTCCAAAGGGCGGGTGAGGTTAATGGTACCCCCCCAGTAGCTGTCCAGCCTTTGCTGGAACTTCACCTTCAGTATTTTTCCGTGGATAATTACCTCCAATCAATGAAATGTTGATAGTCAAGTGAATGTCTCCAATTTACCTATTCAGAATGAAACCTTTGTAAATTAATTCCTGGAATCACTGGCATTTATTTATTTTTTTTAATGTCATGGTTGAATTTAATGTCTATGCTCACACATAAAGAGTTACCACATAGGCAAGGTATTACAGGACTAACCACACCCCTAGAACTGTATCCCAGCAGAATCAGTGCTTTCAAGTGAGGATGTAAACAACTGGGCGTCGATCTCTCACTGTAATATTGATGGAAACCTCTGTAAAATAGGATAAATGGTTGTTTCTTTAGGCTCCCTCGATCTTCCACCAACAGGAGATCCAAAGAACACACATGGAAATTCCAGGCACTGGTTTCACCTTCTCTACTTGAATTATTAACATTCACAATAGTCAACCATACTTCCATTTGAGGTGCAAGATACTTACAAAAGAAACATATGTAATTGTGACAAAACAGCCATTTTCACTTGGAATGCCAATTCCAATTTGGGTTGTGTAACTGGAGAGTCCATCAGGTGACTTCTTGCCTCTGGTTGCCCTGCTCTTGCACACAGCCTATTGGCCACCTGACTTGTCCATCCTCGCAATGGGTTCCAGGAGATTAATCTTTAATAATAACCTCGGCAGTGACACTCAGAGCCAGGGGAACAAGGTGAACCTTTATAAAACTCTGGCCGAAATCCTCTGATTGGTGTCAGAGCCACTACATCCAGCACCGCTCAGTCAGAAAACTGCGCAGTTACCTGGTTACGCTTAAAAGAGTCCAACAGCAGCCAGAAGAACTTCCTCAATGCAGGAATCCACACAGAGAGGATCAGCACAGAAGACACACCCCCTTTTTACAGCACTAGCTGTCATATCAGTTTGAAGGTCTGGTTTGAATGTTAATGAATGGGTGAGTTCATGAGGTGGGGAGGCTAGATAAGCGAATATGTGGGCGAGCTGGGTAAGTGAGTAAGGGGTAGGAGGTGAGGTGGGTAAGCGGGGGAGGTGGGTGAGATTGGGAGGTAGGGAGGAGGTGGGTGGGTAGGGGGTAGGTGGATGTTTGGGTTGGGGGTTGTTGGGGGGTTAATTGGGTTAGGTCAAGGTGTGGTCTGGTTGGGTCAGGGGGTCAAGTCACAGTGCAGCGGGGTTAGTCGTGTAGGGTCGCATGGGTGTTCGGGTTGGGTTGGTCAGGATGTCGGGGTGGGTGGGGGAAGGGTGATTGTGAAGTCGGTTGTGGAGTTACCCAGGTGTTAGACTAGGTTTTAATTTCCTGGGTATCTACCTGGGTAAGTACCGCGGATCTCTCCCAAGTCTCCGACTCCATCTCAGAGTCGGAGACACTCACGGAGGGTTCAGAGGAGCAGGGGAATTGCCCATCGAAAGTTGAAACTTCCCGGGGAATTCCCACATGTCAGGACTTTCACAGGACCCTGATGCACATCTCAGTTGATGATCCAGAGACCGGAAGATTTGGCCCATTTCTTTGCCCTCAACCGGAGTATTGTGTCCGATTCTGTGCACCACACTTTTAGAAGGTTGCAAAGGCATTGGAGAGGGTGCAGAAAAGATTTACATGAATGGTTCTGGAGATGAGAAACTTCAGTTATGAGGTGGATTGATGAAGCTGGGGATGTTTTCTCTGGAGAGGAGCTTTGATAAAAGTGTTCAAAATCGTGAGGGGCCTGAACAGAGTAGATCGAGAGAAACTGTTCCCATTGGGTGAGGGTCGAGAACCAGATGACACCGATTTAAGGTGATTTGCAAAAGAACCCAAGGTAACATGAGGAAAAACTTTTTTACACAACAGGTGGTTAGGATTTAGAATGCACTGCCTGAGTTTGGTGGAAGCAAGTTCAATCCTGGCTTGAATCGGACAATTATTTGAAGAAAAAAAAGATTTACACGGCTATTGGAAAGGCAGGGGAGTGGGACTAGCTGATCCAGAGAGCTGGTATGCCACACCCAGCCGAATGGCCGCCTTTGGGGCTGAGGCCAAATTCTGTGATTCTACCTGAAGGAGGGGATGATTCATAGCACAATGAATTATTTGCAAAGATTGGTGCTGATTGCTTTGTGGGTGGTGATGGGGATTTATGGTACCCACGGGTTGCTGTCGGGTGTGGAATACCACGCATTCTAAAGGTTGAAACTCTTAGCAATTGCAGTATCTTTTTGGTTTAACCTTCTAGAGGAGGTGGAAATCATAAGGCACTGATCATTTAAATCAGCGATGGGAGCTGATGGGGGATGTATCTATTTGCTGTGGTAATACCTCTTCAGGAACTGAATTAAAACCTTGACCCATTATTTCCAGCACTTTCTGCTAACTATTTCCCTCCCTAAGACTCTGTCTCTCTCTCTTTCCTCCTAGAAAATCCTGTTTAAGACCTACCTCATTGACCAAACTTTTGGCCACCTGTCCCAATATCAGCGTATGTGGCTTGATGCCCCATTTGTTTAACAAATATCCCTTGGGACTTTATACTGCATTAAAGGCGCTATATAAATGTTAGTCGTTGTCTATGCTGCGCCGCAGGAAAGGGTTAAAAGACCGGCATCGTTTCTCACATCCGCCATATGGAGCATTTGTCTATTCAGCCAGGTAAGGATTTAAATTTCTAAGCGTGAGTCACAGCAGTTGCTGTGTGGAGTTCCTGTTTGGTCAGCATGTTGAAGGAATGGTTTGGCTTGTTTACAGCAGAAAGATGAATGAAATCTCCTTCTTCGTTGAACAATGAATTGGCTGTTCCTGCATTTTGGGAATGGGCCACAAGCCAACGCCACTTTATAATTTTTAATATATTCTTTTAATTGCTTTCTGGAATTTATTAGATTACCAACAATGGACCAATGGGCACCTAGGCCTCTTCAGGTCCATTCTGTCCTCTGTCTAGTCGGGAAGCAACGTGTCCACCTGTGCTTTTTGAGGCCCCCATCTTGTACGCATTCTCCGGGCGCCAATTGGGTTTCCCGATGCAACTCGGCAAAGGAACCTGAGCCGGGGTTTCTGCTAGAAGTGCCAAGAGGGAGGCGCGATGGGAAGTGGGGTCTTGTGATGGCACAGGCCTAGATTTTTTTTTGTAGCCCTTTGAACTCGACACTTATAGGCCTCTCAGTTCCAGTGCCTGCAGAATGAGTTGAGGTGTGCACGTAACGTGCCAGTTTCAAACTAAATTGCCAAATTGAGGGCCCTGTGTATCTTCTTTGCTGCTGATTTGCACATTAAAAAGACGTCTATGGCCTAAATCAGGTGAGTGTTTTGGATGCCCAGCAGTAGGCCTCTTTCAAAATGGCACCTGCCACATTGCCATGTTAAGGGGACTGTAGTATAACCCAACCTTGTAGTGTATTGAAAATTGCACTGTGCAGTTTTTCCACTTGAGGCTACCATATGCATATGCACCCGCAGAGGGAGTCTGTTAGGTAGAGATTATAAAGGACCCATGTTTAACAGCTTGTGTAGTCCTAATTCTAAATGTCTCTGGCTGAATATGTAACCATTTCTGTCCCAAGAACTTTACAAACCTCATTTTGAATCCCTTGTTGTTCTGATGGCTTTGGGTGAAGGGAGCGAAAATCAACTTCACCTGGGCCAGAACAAGGTGAAATCATAGAAGGTTACAGAAGAGAAGGTGGCCATTTGACCCATTGTGTCTGTGCTGGCTCTCTGCAAGAGCAATTCAGCTGGTCCCATTTCATTTCCCCTAGTCCTGAAAATCTTTTTCTCTTCTGCTAGTTATCCAATTCCCTTTTGAAACCATGAGTGAAGCTGCCTCCACCACACTCTCAAGCAATGTGGTCCAGATCCTAACCACTTGACATACATACGAACAGACAAATTAGGGGCAGGAGAGCTCTTGGCCCCTTGGGTCTGCTCCGCCATTCAGTAAGATCATGGCTGATCTAATTGTAACCTCAACCCCACATTCCTGCCTACCCCTGATAACCTTTCACCCCCTTGTTAATCAAGATTCTATCTAGCTGTGCCTTAAAAATATTCAAGGACCCTACTTCCACTACCTTTTGAGGAAAGGACTCATGACCCTCTGAGGGAAAAATTTTCTCTTCATCTCTGTCTTAAATGAGTGACCCCTTATTTTGAAACAGTGACCCCTAGTTCTAGATTCTCCCACAAGAGGAAACATCCTCTCCACATCAACCCTGTCAAAACCCCTCAGGATCTTAAAGGTTTTAATTAAGTCACCTCTTACTCTTCTAAATTCCAGTGGATACAAGCCTAACCTGTCCAGCCTTTCCTCATAAGACAGCCCACCCATTCCTGGTATTAGCCTAGTAAACCTCCTCTGAACTGCTTCTAATGCATTTACATCTTTCTTTAAATAAGGAGACCAATACTATGCACAATACTCCAGGTGTGGTCTTGCCAGTGCCCTGTACAACTGAAGCATAACCTCCTCAATTTTGTAATCAATTCCCCTCACAATAAATGATAACATTCAATCAGCTTTCCCGATTATTTGCTGTACCTGCATACTAACCAGGCCACCCAGATCCCTCTGAATCTCAGAGCTCTGCAATCTCTCACCATTTAGATAATAAGCTTATTTCTTATTCTCCCTGCCAAAATGGACAATTTCACATTTGCCCACATTATACTCCATTTGCCAGATCTTTGCCCACTCACTTAACCTATCTATATCACTTTGTAGCCTCCTTATGTCCTCTTCACAATTTATTCTCTGTGCAAATGCCATCAGATTACTTGATGTAGATTTATTTTCTAAGAATTTGACATTTATAGTCTATTGGGCTGGTTGATTTTGGTGGACCTCAGATACCTGCTGAACTTCCGTCTTTTTATCTTTTTACGGAATGTGTGCATCACTGGCAAGACCAGCATTTGTTCACTGCCCCTAGTTGCCCTTGAGAAGGTGGTGGTGAGCTGCCTTCTTGAACCGCTGCAGTCCCTGTGGTGTAGGTACACCCACAGCACTGTTGGGGAGGGTGTTCCAGGATTTTGACCCAGCGACAGTGAAGGAATGGCGATATATTTCCAAGTCAGGATGGTGAGTGGCTTGCAGAGAAATTTCCAGGTGGCGAGGTTCCCATGCGCCTGCTGCCCTTGTCCTTCTAGATGGTAGCGGTCATGGGTTTGGAAGGTGCTGTCAAAGGAGCCTTGGTGAATTTCTGATTTAAGATACCAGGGACTTATAAAAAGCCCACAAGGCAGTTTCTAGCATAGCCTAGGTACAATCAGATGCAAAACCCATTAAACCACTTTGGTTTTCAATTCATTCCAGGAATATGGACGTTACTGGCAAAGTCAGGGTTATTACATCCCTATTTCCCTTGACAAGGTGGTATCTGGTCTGTCTACCCCAATGTCACACATCAGGTCTCACTGTTCCGACTCATGAGCACAGCTCAAAAAATGGAGGTGTCCGATTTCTAGGCCCAGGCTTGCCAAAGGGAGTACCTTGTTTAACCTTGAATTTTAAAGCCAGAATTGTAATTCTGGTTTAAAACCTTAACCTCCCCACCATGATATTTAGCCAAGCTGCTTGTCTCGTGAGGCTTGAATGGAGTACTTGCTCTCAATTATCTTTACATACAGCCTGAACACTGAGTGTCTTGCAGGCAGTTTATGCAATGGAACATCTGTTGAATTTTTAATGCTCTTAGTTTTTTTTCAGTTTTGTATTTAATTGTTCTGAACGCAGAGGACTGGCAGCTGGAGGGTGAGTGATGAGGTTCGGGAGTTCATTTCACTGTCATAGCAAATTCCAGTAAATCTCAGAGATTGGGGTGATGAGTAAGGCTTTCGAGCCTGGCTGAATGTTGCAGGTTGTTATAGGCCCTGTGCCTGACTTGAGGGATGGACAGGTGCCTTTGAAATCACAGCTATAGAAAATGATGGAGGATTGAAATGAAGTGAAGCATTCCAGGCCTGTGCAACTGCAAGTCTGGGTTGCAGGACATGTGAGAGAGACAAGGGCCAACTCTTATATTTGATCTCCATGCTCGTCCATTACCTTCAGCATGACTAAAACCAACCATCTCCGTCCTCTGTCCTTCTCTTCCACCCATCCTCCCTTCCTCTCTTCCACCCACCCTCCGTCCCTCTCTTTCACCAGTCCTCTCTTCTGCCCTCCCTCTCTTCCGCCCTCCCTCCCTCTCTTTCGCATGCCCTCCCTCCCATCCTCTCTTCCGCCTGCCCTCCTTCCACCTCTTCTGCCCACCCTCCACCTCTTCTGCCCACCCTCCACCTCTTCTGCCCACCCTCCCTTCCTCTCTTCAGTGGTTGGGTGGGGGCGGTGTGGTAGTGGTGGTGTGGGGGTGGGTGTTCACAGAGGGGGACAAGGCAGGTGGCTTGGATCACAGCAGAGGGCAGGGTTCATGGGGATAGCAACGAGTGTCGGCTCTGTATGGAGGAAAGGCATGTGGAGGTGAATCGTGATGAAATTCAGGGTAGCGGTGGGGTGGGGAGATAGGGGAGAGAGGAATGGTGACATTGGATGGGTCTATGGTGATGGGGAGAATTGTTGGGTGACGGGGGGAGGATAGAAGGTGGTGGAGTGAGTTTAAAAGGTGGCACGTGCCATTTCCCCAAACTGACCTTGACCCCAAAGTTAGTCAGTCAACGAGATCCCTCGAGGTGGGAGGAGGGTCTTTTCAGGTGGGTGGAGTTCAGGGTCAGCACAAGTGGCCGACTAAAGGGACACCCTAATAATTATGAGGCAACTGGATGTCAAAGATGCTCATTTGCGTTCCCCTGTCTATGGTGATGCCCATGTTGCAACAGGTTTGTTTCAGACTTATAGGGCCTCATAACATTGAGATCCCAGCAAAGTGTGGAGCTGCCGTTCATTCTGTGCCATTTGCCATTGGCTGCAGCCAGAGGCAGGGATGAAGGGAGGTGGATGCCTCCAAGGGGCATGGCTGGTGGAGGGCAGCCAACTCGTGACTCTAGCTTCCATGGTGGGAATTGAACCCATGTCTCCAGAGCGCTAGCCTGGGCCTCTGGATAACAAGTTGAGCGACATTATCACCACACCACCATCTCCCCTTGTTTTGGCTGACCCTCCAGTAGTGAGGGAGTGCTGCGTTGTCTGTGGTGTCGTCTCTTAGGCTGCCAGCCCTCCCTCTTCTGGCAGGAGCCCACTGAATGGGCAGTGGCCTCCTGGCCATGGGCTGCTGCTGATTCAGGGGAAATGGACACTCTATGAGCAGCTCGTGCATGCACACACTATCCTGGATATTGTGGCTTCCAACCAAAACATTACATGAGCCCTGCCTATCTCCCTGTTACTCTGAATCCAGTGCTTCATTGTCTTTGGGAGGGTGACGGTGTTGGAGCCAACAAAAATCGCCTGGGAATTCTGGGAGTCCTGAGAGAGCAGCTGGGGGGGGCGGGGGGGGCGGGGGAACAGAGTGCGCAACACAAATTCATGGGGGTTGGTGGCATAGAGGTATTGTCACTGGATTAGTATTCCAGGGTAATGCTTATGGGGACCTGGGTTCAAATCCCATCACAGCAGATGGTGAAATTTGAATTCAATAAAAATCCAGAATTAAAAGTCTGATGATGACCATGGAACCATTGCCGACTGTCAGAAAACCCCATCTGGTTCACTAGGGAAGGGAATCTACTGTCTCTACCTGGTCTGGCCTACATGTGACTCCAGACTCTCAGCAATGTGATTGACTCTTAAATGCCCTCTGGATAGGGCACATCCCATGAACAAATAAAAAAATATTGTGAGGGAAGGAAAGAGAAAAATGCAACTTAGGGGGAAGGAGAGAGTATGCAACAGAAACTTGGAGGGAGAGAGAGAGTGTGACCCAGATTGAGGGAAGGAGAGAGAGTGTGTGCGTGTAAGGGAAACTGGAGAAAAGAGAGAGATAGCAACACAGACTAAGGAGGGAGGTGGAGAGAGAGAAAATGACAACCAGGGGGTGGGGGAGAGTGTTGGCCTGTGGTGTGCACTGTTGCAAAATATGCTGTGTCCCAGGAGTTGAGCAGCTTTGGTGTTTCTCTGAGCCTCACTGCCCATGAAAAACTGGCATAATTGTTGGCATGTGGGGAGTTAGAGTATTGAATTGGGTTAATTGGCTTCAGTTTTATTTATTACTCTCATAACTTGCTATGTATTAGAGAAAGTTATGGAACCACAAAAGCTACAGCTGGAATTTACTTATAACGATAATTTTACTGAATCTAGGGCATTTGGTGTTTTTGATTGTAATCAATTCTGTGGAAGTATCACAGAAGCAGATTTTATTTTTATCTTTATTCTCAAATCTTTCCATTCTTTTGGCTTTCTATGAGATAAATAAACGATGTTACTGATTTGAGTATAAAAAGTCTAATGATTTATTAGAGACTCAGTAATCCTGGAATACTTGATTAAACATTTGCAAACAGCAGGCAAATATCATGTTCTGTTGAAGGGTCATGTAGACTCGAAACGTCAACTCTTTTCTTCTCCACCGATGCTGCCAGACCTGCTGAGTTTTTGTTGTGGCAAATATCAGGTTATTGACGGTCATGTGATTAAGCATCAGGTGAGCAGTCACATGATTTAATGTTTCAATCAAATGTCACATGATTAAATCTCCAGGAATATGTCAAAACAGAGTTGGCAACTGTAGTTCTTTCTGATCTAATGTTAGACTGAAGCTCTTATCGTTTTGTCCAGGTTGTTCAGATGGATGTTGAACATCCCATCAGCATTGTTGAAAAACAAGTAGAGTGTTTTCCTGGTCTCCCAAGCCAGTTCTTCCCCAGTGAACACCATTAAAAGAAAACATTTTAATTAATCATTATTCTAATTGTTGACTATGGAATGTCACTTTGTATAAAATGTTCGCTTACTGAGACTTCAGTCGTCAAGACCGTAAGCTCTGAAATTCCCTTCCCAATCCTCTCTGCTCCTCTACCTCCCTCTCTCCCTTTAATAGGCTGCTTAAAACCTACCTATTTAACTAAGTTTTTGGTCATCTGTCTGGATATCTCCTTATGTGCTTCAGTGTAAAGTTTTGCCTGACAGTCACTCTTGTGAACCACCTTGAGACCTTGTACTGCGCTAAAGGCACTTCTTAAATGTCAGTTGTTGTAGCAAAAGAGCAAATTAAATCCTTTGTGTCCTGTTCAAGAATTGTCAAGGACCCTAATGGCGAGAATCTCTTCTTAAGGTTTGGTGTTGCCATGCGAATCTATTCACATGATCGTCTGTTGGTATTACACTTTTTTTTTGATTACGCCACATTGGGAGCCATGTCTCCTAGCAACCATTTCAGGTTGGTCTCTGGCTTCCTTTGTTCTCAGTTCATTTGATTTTGGTTTTCCATAGCTCAGCTTCATTAGTGATGACCGTCACGAGGGACACAATGAATTCAACATAACTGTAGCCAGGGCCATTAATGGAAGATACAGGATAATGGTTCTTCATGAGGTAATTGGCCCCAGGAGACTCAATTTGCTACATTTAGTCGAGAGGTTATTTAGAAACACAGTAGAGATTCAATGGGATAATGTTGAATTAATAAACAAAGATACTGTATATTTCTTATAATGTGTCAAAGACTTAAGCAGCTCTTTGGTTTCTATGCTCTCTGATAAGTGCTCCCTTAGAGTGTTGTGGAGACCTGGTAGCTTAGAAATCATAAATTGAAACAAGGTGTAGCTAGGCCTGTTTAGTATTTGAAAGTATGGGTCTTGTGATGCAGTAGATAGGACCCCTGCCTTTGAGCCAGTAGCTCCAGGTTCAAGTCCCACTCCAGGACTTGATGGCCAAGGAAGGCTTGTTCATGATGTGGCCAGCCAGGTGGAACATCAACTTGCAAATCCTTCCAACATGCCTATGATGGCTAGTAAGAGCGAAATAGACTCTTGGTCAGCCATGTTTGATGTGGAATGGCACTCCACCACCACCACCAAAGCTATAGCTCCAGGCCAACAGTCTGTTCCAGGAAGGGTTGCCAACTGTGCTTAAATGTATTCCTGGAGGTTTCACCACATGACTTGCCCCCACACTCAGCCATTAGTTGGCCAACACATCCATCCTTGTGATGTACTGCCTTCCTACGCCAATTGGAAAGCAAATAGACTCGTTACCCAATTGGATGATGCTTGACTGTCAGCCAAACAGCCTTTTATTCCCATTTTCTAATTTTTTTTTTACATCTGGTGAAGAGAAATGTTCAAAGAAAATGACAAAAAAAAAAACCCCAATCTTGTTTACTGTCCCGATGATTTTTCTCCAGGGTGGCATACAGCAGTATCCTGGAGGTGGATCTTCAATTCCTGGAGACTCCAGACTGATCCTGGAGGGTTGGCGACCCTAGCTGCAGAAATTAGATGTAAGAAAGTGTTTTGTCTGCCTTAGGCATCTCTAGACCCAGGACATCTTCTAACTTAATATTTGAAACATAAAAATGAGCTTGTTTGAGGTGACGAGCTATGAGATTTCCCATGGAACTTGGGTTGGAAGATGGCTGCAGGTTGCTTGTTTCTGCTCACTGTTGGGTTATGGCCTAATTAACACCATTGCCATTCACTTGCTTAATCTGGGGCTTCGATCACTGATTCTCCTCAGCCAACTTCCACACGATGGCAGCGCGACCCTGCCTCGGAAGGAGAAAGCAGCTCTCGAGGAGGGTGGCCACAAAGCCCTAGAGTAAAATAACATCAAAGGGCAGCAAGAGGCAGAGAAGGATGAGGAAGGAGAGCCACTTAGTTGACATCTACAATTTGAGGAAGCAAACTTCGCCACCAACCCCGGCATCTCCTCCAGGCCATGAGCTTCTCCGTGGAAAGTATTTCCCAGTGTTTGGTGAGTGAGGCAGTATAGTGGACGACCTACCATCAGCTTCTGGAAACCCAGATCGCCTTGTGCCAACTGCTGCCTGGGAGAGGAGCGAAGACTAACCAAGTACCTCATCTGCAACTCAGCAACGCACTGAAGAAACATGCTGGGGCTCTTTTCTAAGACGGAGATCTTTAGCGGTGTGGTAGCATAGTGGTTATGTTGTTGGGTGAGTTATCCAGAAGCCTGGACAAATGATCCAAAGACCTGGGCCTGGATTTTTGCTCGCACGTCGGGAAATTTCCTGGCTCGGCACACCCGCCCTGGAGGAGGGGTGGAGGGGGTTGGGGGTGGTGGTGTTAAAATTCCCCCGAATGGTGTGAATTTTACTCCAGGATAAAGGGGGAGGCGGAGCAGCTGTGTCAGCCTGATCTCTGGCCTGTTCTAAGTTTGTTAGGCTAGGAAGGCCTCACAGTCACTGGGCTGTGGATGGGAAATGTTAGCTAGGGTACCTACAGAGGGTACAGGCTGGAGAACCTGAGGTGCTGCGGAGTTCGGGTTCCCTTGCCTGAGTCGCACCTGCCCCCCTGTTCCCCTACTGGGCGACCCATCAGAAATGGGGGTGGGACTTCCTGAATCCAGATCCCGCCCACTATTATTAAAAGTCTGCAGAGTCTACATGCCTCTGGGAAAACCTGGTTTGTGAGTTCGAATCCCACCATGACGACTAAGGAATTTATATTCATATATTCAACTCATGAAAGAAATCGGGATTAAAAAGGTAGCCTCGGCAATGGTGGCTGCAAAGCTAATGGATTGCTATATAAATTCATCTGGCTCACTAATGTCCTTTAGGGAAGGAAATCTGCCAACCAGACCCAGCAATGCGATTGATTCTTAAATGCCCTTGGTCTACCAAACCACTGAGCACTGGTCTTGCCCAGTGATGCCCACACCCTCTCAATGAATGAAAGGAAAGGTTATGAAGGGGTTTGATGGAACAGATGTAGAGAGGTGGTTTCCCTTTGCAGGGAACTCTGGAACCAGGGCCATAGGTATAAGATAGTCATTAATATATCCGATAGGGAATTTAGGAGAAACGTCTTTACCCAGAGAGTGGTGAGAAGGTGGAATTTACTACCAGAAGGCGCAGTTGAGAGGAATAGCATAGATACAAAGTTGTGGGGAGGTGGTGGTGCGGTGGTTTTGTCACTGGACTGGTATTCCAGAGACTCAGTAATGCTCTGGGGACCTGGGTTCGAATTTCACCACAGCAGATGGTGAAATTTGAATTCAATGAGAATCTGGAATTGAAAGTCTGATGAAGACCATGGAACCATTACTGTAAAAACCCACCTGGTTCAAAGGAAATCTGCCGTCCTTACCTGGTCCAGACTCCAGACCCACAGCAATGTGGTTGGCTCTTAAATGCCCTCTGAACAAGGGCAATTAGGGATGGGTAATAAATGCTGGCCTAGCCAGCGACACCCACATTCAATGAACCAGTAAAGAAAAAATCCACACAGAAATGGAAGGATGGAGTTCGCTGAAGAGGTGGGAGGAAGTTCGCGTGGAGCACGATTACTAGCATAGGTTTGTTGGGCCCATTAGCCTGTTTCTTCCCTGTTAATACTTTGTAACACCATGAGGCTTCACTGCGATCTCTCCTTTCCATCGTTAGACATTGATTCTTACTATCACTTGAGGGAGTGCAGGGATGCTGGAACCGTACCCCAACTTGAGTTTTCCTCAATCGCAGAGGTTTAGCTTGATCTGCAGAGTAAAACAAGCAAATATCTGATCACTGCAATGGGAGCCAAATCAAGTCATCCAAATATAGTTCAACGACAGCTCATAAATCACAATGCTATTGAACTAAGGGAGAATGCTTGTCAGTCATTCAGAGACTGATGGCTAACAGACCTCTGATGGCTAACAGACCTATGCTTCCACTGACTTTGAAGAGCTGCTCATTATCTTCAGGTGGCATGTGCATTACTCTAAGGGTTTTTTAACCTTCAAAAGGATTTATTGGCCTTGGAGGGAGTGCAATGTAGTTTCAATGTTACCACAGCTCCAAGGATTAGATTAAGGTGTGATTACATTAACTAGGCTTCTGTTCCCTGGAATACAGGTGGTTTAGGGGTGATTTGATTGAGATTTTTAAGACTGTTGAAAGGGATTGATAGGGTAGGTAGAGCAAGGTGGTCTTGTGGTACAATGGGTAGTGTCCCTTCCTCTGGGCCAGAAGCTCTGGGTTCAAGTCCCACTTCAGGACTTGATGGCAACAGAAGGTGTGTTCATAACGTGGCCAAACAGGTTGATTATCAGCCTGTAAATCCTTCCAATATGCCTGGTGGCAGTTGGTGAGAGTGAGAGTTTCCTGGTCAGCCATACTGCAGTAGGTGAGGGCAAACCGCTGCAGTACTTTGCCAAGCACAATCATGAACTGATCCAATGGAAGTCCATGGTCACCAATGCCCTCTTAGGGCCTCATACTGGAAGGAGAAGGTAGTGAGAGAGACATTTTCAGCTCATGGGGGAGTCTAGGATAAGGGGACATAGCCTTAAAATCAGAACAAGGCTATTTAGGAGAGAAATTTGGGTAACACTTGATCGCACAATGGGAGCTGTATTCATATTCAGGCTCCCTGACATTTGAGACACAAAAATTAGTGGAAGTCACACTGACGCAAAGGCAAGTTCCAATATAAAGGATTAGATGCACTCAATCCCTTTTGCCCTTCCCCGCACCCCCATCACCTCCACTAGGTTTTTCTGCTTCCTGCCAGCACTCTTGCCTCTGAGTCCGAAGGTTGTGGGTTGAAGTCCGACCGACTCCAGGGACTTGAGCAAAAATGCAGTACTGAAGGAGTGCTGCATTGCTAGAGGAAACATTAAAACCTAGACAATGCCTGCCCTCTCGGGTGGATGCCAAAGATCCCGTGGCAGTACTTGAAGAGCAGGAGAGTTCTCCCTGGTGTCCTGGCCAATATTTATCCCTCAATCAACATCACAAAAATAAAACAGATTACTCACTCATTAGCACATTGCTGTTTATGGGAGCTTGCCATAAGCAAATTGGCTGCTGCGTTTCCTACATTACAATCGACACCACTTCAAAACTTCATCATTGGCTGTCAAGCATTTGAGGATGCCCTGTGGTTATGAATGGTGCTATATAAATGCAGGTCTTTTCTTTTAAAGGTGGTATCTCACTGTCTGAGGAAATGTTCCAACAGTCTGCATGCTGCACGTTCAATTTACGTGGTGAATGCTGGTCAGACCTTCCATTCTGGAGGCAGTCACACGAAAACTGGACCCTGTGCTTGGCCAACACCTGTGCACGCGCGGGAGTCACCAGATTGTCTGCCCTGCTGTAGGGACAGTCTGATTTTCATTGCTTCACTCGGTTCATTTCTATAACTGGTTGCTGATGGCCCATACCAGGCTTGTGCCTGGCTGCCAAGTTGAAAACCTGCTGCACCGTCTCTCTCACCGTGGCATCTTATCGATTTGTGTGCTTTTTTCATTTCAAAGCTTCTCACATTGGCACAGGAAGTGGCCGGTTCACTTACCTTTTAATTGGTCTCCATATTTAAGGAAGGATATGCTCGCACTGGAGGTGGTAACAGCGAAGGTTCACTAGGTTGGTCCCTGGGATGAGAGGGTTGTCCTATGATGAGGGGCTGAGTAAATTGGGCTATGTTCTCTGGCGCTTGGAAGAATGAGGAATAATCTCATTGAAATATTCATCATTCTGAAGGGGCTTGACGGGGTCAACACTGAGAGATTGTTCCCCCTGGCTGGGGAATCTAGAACACAGATACAGTCTCAGGATAATGGGTCAGCCATTTTGGACTGAGATGAGGAGAAGTTTCTTCGCTCAAAGGGTTGTGAATCTTCAGAATTCTCTACCCCAGAGGGTTGTGGATGCTCCATCGCTGAATATATTTACAGCTGGGATAGACACATCTCTCAGGGAATGATGGGATATGGGTGGAGGAGTGTGGCGGGGGGAGCAGGAAAGCGAAGTTGAAGTCCAAGGTCAGCCATGATCATATTGAATGGTGGAGCAGGCTCGATGGGCTGAGTGGTCCAATCCGCCTATTTCTTATGTTCTTAAGTAAAAAGCTGCACTTTTCTGTAAGAAAATAAATCAATTGTCGAATGCCTGATGCAGCTGAGGCCTGATTTCATCGGAGTTCTAGCATCCGAAATGGATGGGAAAAAACAGACATCAACTGGCCTTATTAAAAAGCACACAAGGATCCCTTTACACTGAACCTGCACAGGATGAACTCTGTCTGATTTAACAATAAGCCAATGGGCCATTTATTGTGTGTTCTGTTCAGGTGGTGAATGCTGGTAAGCTCTTCCACTATGGTAGCTGTCATATGAAACCTGAGCCCTGTGCCTTGGCCAACATCTGTGCACTTGCAGGAGTCACCAGATTGTCTGCCCTGTTGTAGGAACAGTCTGATTTTCACTTCCATTGCTTTTGGTTGGCTGGTTTCTAAAACTGGTTGCTGATGGCCCATGCCAGGCTGATGCCTGGTTGTTGGCAATGAACATGTTGCTTTACTGACACCAACATTTTGTTGGCCTTGTCTCAGCTCCCTCCCTCTGCCAGGCAATTCAGTATCTCCATCTCATAATGTGCTCTTTTCCACTTCCTGTTGTTCCCCTTGTTTCTGAATGTGTGTTACTGCATCTTGAATCAATGTATTTTTCTCTCTCTCCCTTTCTCTCTACAACCTTCACCTCTCTGAATCCTTTTTTTTATCGTTCTCTCTCTCACCTCTTACTTTAGCCCTTTCCTGTTACTACTTTTTCATTTATTTCTCTTTTTCTCTCTTCCCTTTTATTTCTCTTCTTGGTCTTCTTTTTCAGTTTCTCCCTTCTCTCATTTCCCACAGCTCTAGTCTCTTCTCTCTCTCTCACTCTCTCTCTCTGTCGCCCTGCTCTCTCTCTCGCTCTCTCTCTCTCTCTCTCTCTGTCACTCTGCTCTCTCTCTCTCTGTGTTGCTCTGCTTTCTCTCTGATGCTCTGCTCTCTCTCCCTCTCCCCCTTTCCTCTATCCCCCTCTCCTCTCTGTCAAGTTTTTCAGGTCACAGTCTCAGAATAAGAAGATTTTGGACTGAGATGAGAAATTTCTTCACTCGAGAGGATTGTGAATCTTTGGAATTCTCTAGGGAGCTGTAGGTACTCAGTTATTGAGTATGACTCAACGGAGTGGACAGGTTTCAACTTGAAACAGCTGAACTTTATTACAGAGAGCTTTTCATGTGCAACGTGCTCGATCAGGACTCTCATCAGGAAGACCACACCCCTCAACCCCCACCCGTGTTTAGGGCTCATTGGTTGGAGCCTTAACAGGACATCACCTGACCCTTGATAGACAGCAGGAGGGAACTATACCCTCAGTTACCACATTTCTTCCCCCTTTTAGTTTTTTGCAATTTCTATTCACAGGGAAACATTTGAACATCCAACAACATATACATATATACAACTTCAGGTGATTAAATATCAAGTCTCTGAGGGACTCTTATATGGCTAGAGTAGCAAAACTCTAAAAGCTCTACCACTTGAGATTCCTCAACAGGATCGACAGGTCCTGGAGCTGCAGCATGAGACACATCACTGGAACGTGGCAGTTCAGGGTTTGGCAACTCTATGGAGACATCGAGCATATCTATTCTAGGTCAATCAGTCACCTCAGGAATTAAGGGTTCGACATTAATCCCAGGTGGAATAGTTTTTGGAATATCTCTGGCACTAATATGGTCTACGCGCTTACAGATGATTCAATCTCCCACTTGTACTTGGAAAGATAATGGACCAGCCTCTGACTCAGTGCTTCCAGGAGTCCAACGGGTCCGCTGCTGAAATTTTGCACAAATATGTGTCACCTACAGTGAAGGTGCGAGCTTTGCTGTGTATATCGTGGTTCAATTTTTGATTACTCTGATTACACTCTACCTCCCCAGGTGTAACCGTGTATGTAGGCGGCGCTTCATCAATAATTCAGATGGTGTTGAATGTGGTGGTGTGTGATAACTGAAAAGAAAGCGGGAAAGCTGAGATTGCCGAGTGCCTTCCGATAGCTCCTTCATACCAGACTTAAGCTTATACTGCCCTCTCGGCTAGGCCATTTGCTGAGGAATAGTATGGGGCTGTTTTAATATGTCGGATTCCATTCAGATCCATAAATTTCTGAAACTCTGTGCGGGTAAAAGTGGTGCCATTATCTGAAATGACAATTTCAGGTAAGCCATGTATGCTGAAACTGTGACGTAGCTTCTCAATAGTTGCGTTTGACGTTGGTGACTTGACTTCATATACACCCATCCATTTGGAATGTGCATCTACAATTAACAAGAACATTGTACCCAAGAATGGACCCACGTAATTGATATGTGATCAAACCCAGAGTCAACCAGGCCACTCCCATGCATGCAGGGGAGCCGGAACAGGCAACTTGGTTGTTGCTGACAGTGGAGACAGTACTTGACCAAGTTTTCAATATCTCCATCAATGTCTGAACACCATAAATAGCTTCGCTCAAGGATTTCCATTTTTGATATGCCTGGATGGGCACTATGGAGTTCTGTCAAGAGCGGCTCTCTGCCTTGTGGTGGGACCACCACTCTTGACCCCCACAAATGGATCCCGCCTTGGCAGCTCAATTACGTCTGTCTGACATGGAATGGTCTCCATTCTTCAGAGACAGGCAAGTTTGACCATCTTTTGAAGACAAAGCCTCTGCCTTTTGATAATGTTGGATCTCTGTTTGGCCAATTACTAATTTGTTTTGCGCACACAGGTGAAGAATCTAAGAAGTTCAATAACAGCACTAATTCCCGCAGAACGGGAGTCTGCACAATACTGTTTGGCAACGGGAGACGACTGAATGCATCTGCATTTGCAACGTGTAGGCCAGGACGGTACACAAAACTATACTCGTACGCAGATAATGTCAGAGCCCATCATTGTATCCTCGTTGATGCTATTGGAGGGATGGCCTTGTCCTCGCTGAATAAACCCATTAATGGTTTATGGTCCAATACAATGGTGAAATGGTGACCATGCAGGCACTGGTGGAAGTTCTTCACTCCGAATACCACCGATTAAACCTTCCTTTTCTAGCTGGGAATAGCCCTTCTCGGCCATGGAGAGGGTTTCCAAGACACAGCCAATGGGCCTTTTAGACCCATTTTCCATTTAATGGGATAACACAACTCCCATTGGGAGAGGCATCACATGTTAATACCAGCTCTTTCGATGGGTCGTAATGTACCAATAAACATGATGAATGCAACAATTCCTTTGCTTTCATGAAGGTTTCTTCCTGTTGTGTCCCCCAAAGCCAATGGTGGTTCTTTTTTAGTAATGAGTGTAATGGTGCCAACACAGTTGATGGATTTGGTAAGAAGCAGCTATAGTAGTTGATCATGCCCAGGAAAGACTTGAGTTCTGCTACATTGGATGGTGATGGTGCATCTTTTATTGCCTGAACTTTATCTTCTACCAGATGCAAACCCATGGCGTCCACCCTGAGAACAAGATAAGTGACTTCTGGTGCCTGAAACGTCCACTTTTCTTTCTTTAACCACATGCTGGCTTCCATGAACCTCCTTAGAACACTTGGCCAACCTGGAGGAGGTGCTGTCTCGGTTAATCCCATGATGAGGACATCATCTAGATATACAATTACTCGTGGGAGTCCTGGCAAAAGGCTCTCCATTGTTCTCTGGAATACAGCGCACACCAACGAGACCCTGAAGGGGAGACAGGTGTACTGATAGACACCCTTGTGTGTGTTAATGGCTATGTACTCCCTCGATGTGCCATCCAGCTCTAGTTGCTGGTAAGCGTGGCTCATATCCAATTTTGTATAGGACTTGCCTCCAGCCAGTTTGGCATATAAGTCATCTATCCTTAGGATAGGGTACTTGTCTAGTTTGGCTGCCTTATTTATAGTCAATTTATAGTCTCCTCAGATATGTATGGTGTGGCCAGGCTTAACCACCGGAACTATGGACGCAGCCCATTCCGAAAATTGAACAGGTTGGATAATTCCCAGCTTTTCTAACTGGCACAGCTCCTTGTCAACCTTTTCTTTCAATGTATATGGCACAGGTCTTGCCTTAAAGAAGCGAGGTGTGGCCTGTGGCTCCACATGTATCTTGGCCTGCATGCCTTTTAACTTCCTGAGTTCATCCCAAAAAACGACGTTGTATTTCCTTAGAAACTCTGGAACTCCATCAGATTTCAGGTGAAATATCTCAGACCAGACGAGCTTAATTTTCTGTAGCCAGACTCGGCCTAAAAGACTGGGTCCTTCTCCTTTCACAATTGTTACAGGAAGCTGGGCTGTCTGACGCTTGTAAGAAACCGATACTTTGGCGATACACTTCACCTCAATAGATTCTCCCGTGTATGTCTTTAATTTAGCTGTTGTTCGCTCCAGGTTTATTGACTGTCTACTTTCATTAAGGTAGCTGAAATTGCGCTCTCCCACCACCATAGTTGAGGCGCCCATATCCACCTCCATATTAGTGGCTTCTCATTAGCTTGGTTTGTCACAGTGATAGGCTCAGTTTTCACAGCTGCTGCATTATACAGGGAATAAACGTCGGTGTTGGCAGCTTCAGCCCCTGCTGTATTCTTTAATTTGGTCCTGTTGGTTTGCTGTTTTGTGGGCAGCTTCAGCTTTGCCTGGCATTGCCTTACTACGTGACCTTTCTTATTGCAGTAATGACATTCTGCCTTCTTGAATTTACAGGTGTCCGCACCGTGGTCACCTTCACGTCTATAACAACTTAATCTTGGAGCTGCTGCTGAAGTGTTTCTACTCGACTTTTTCATGTTTCTCATAGTGGACATGGCATGTTGCTTTGACGATGGTGGGTCTGGTTTCCGCGCCACGCCCAGCAGTACGTTCTGGCTCAACGTGAAGTATGACGCCAAGGGGAGGTGGTAGCGTAGTGGTATTGTCACTGGACCGGTAATCCCGAGACCCAGGGTAATGCTCTGGGAGCCTGGGTTCGAATCCCACCATGGGCAGATGGTGGAATTTGAATTCCAGAAAAAAAAACAAATTGGAATTAAAAGTCTGATGATAACCATTGCTGATTGTTGTAAAAACCCATCTGGTTCACTAATGTCCATCTGCCATCCTTACCCAGTCTGGCCTACATGTGACTCCAGACCCAAAATGTGGTTGACTCTTAAAATGCCTCCTGAACAATTAGAGATAGGCAATAAATGCCAGCCTAGTCAGCGATGACCACATCCCATGAATGAATTAAAAAAAAGTTCTATGTGTCGCAAAGCCTGTGAGTCTCTCCCAGCACTTTCCATGGCAAGAGAGATTTCTAGCACACGCTTAGTTGCTGTTGAGCTCAGTGAGTAAACAGCGCTGTGTGGTGTCGTCCTTAACTTCACAAACTAATCGGTCCTGCAGCATATCATTTAATGTGTCCCCAAAATCATTGTGTTCTGTTAACTGCTTGAGGTTTTCTACATAGGTTGTGATGGGCTCTCCCGGGGCCCTAAACCTGGAATTGAATTTAAAACGCTGCATTGTTACAGATGGCTTTAGCTGGAAGTGTCTTTTCACGAGGCCCACTAATTCAGTTTAGGACTTAGAATTGGGCGCGCTTGGGGCTGTCAGGTTACGAATGAGGTTGTATGTTTTACTGCCACATATACTCAAGAGGATTGTTTTCTGCTTTTCCTCTGCGGTAATTTTGTTTGTTACGAAGTAAAATCCGAGGCGCTCCACATGCTGGCTCCAGTCTTCCATCAACACATCACATGGATCGATTCTGCCGAAGAGTGGTATGGAATTAAAATTCAATGTACTCTCGGTAACAGGGCGAGTCACAGAGTCTGAGCTAACTTCATCCTCGTTGCCATGTTTAATGACTCAAGGGAGCAGACAGGTTTCAACAAGAAACAGCTAAACTTTATTACAACGAGCTTTTCAGGTGCTACACACCTGATCAAGACTCACGTCAGGAAGGCACCCCCCCTCCCCCTTGGATTGCCCGCGCCAGGGCTTATTGGTCGGAGCCTTAACAGAACATCACACGACCCTGATAGACAGCAGGAGGGGCTGTATCCTCAGTTACCACAACTCAGGACTGAGAGTGACAGATTTTGGGGCAATAAGGGGAATCGAGGGGTTATGGGAGTAGTGCGCGAAGGAATATCTGAGGTAAAAGATTAGCCGTGGTCTTTTCCTGTTTGAATAACGCTCTGTCTCCCCTAACCTCTTCTTTCAGTTCTCTCTGGTCTCCTCTCTCCTCAGCCAGAACAGTAACACTGCCAAGTTCAGTAGGTACTGATCTCTCTATCCGCACCCTCTATATTCTCTCTCCTCAATAACTATTCCTGATTATCCTGGAGCAGTTACTGAGAGCAGACCACCGCAGGCAGTAGCCACTGTTTGCAATTCGATGGGCTAAAACTGCCCTGAACCTTTGCCAAGGCTAATCGACCTTCCTGCAAAGTATGTGATTTAAATAAAAACCCTTGTCCATCAGATGGTTTTATCCTAATTGAGCTGCATTCCTCCACACACGGACGCACACAAACACGCGGTCTCCAAAGGTTTTACACAGAAGGCTGAGAGTCTTTATTTAGATAGATGCAAATTCACTCTGGTGTAGGAAAGGAATATGACAACCTGTGTGAAGATCTGACCTGTCAATGGTGTAGCTCCTTAACTTTCTCCCCTTGTTATGTGGTGACTGAGGGTTGCACATGCAGCAGATCGATGCAGGTCTCTCCTCTCTTTTCTAAGCTCCAGAGAACATAGGCCCAACTTACTCAGTCTCTCACCATAGGACAGCCCCCTCAACCCAGGGACCAATTTAGTGAACTTTCTTTGTACTGCCTGCACTGCAAGTATATCCTTCCTAAAATATCAAGAGAAAAACTGTACAATTCCAGGTGACCCCGTATGACTGCCCTAAGCATTGGGCCCAATTTCAACTCTTGCAAGCGGATGGGATTTAAATTAGTTAAAATGTTTCCCATTCCTGGCCAGTTCCTCCACCATTAACGTGGAGATTCTGAAGTCAACAGAGGTGCGGGACTCTGGGGAATGCGAGGGGCGGGACCTCCCACTGTGTTTTACAAATCGCAGCCAATTAAGTCCTGTTAAGAAGGGCAGCCTCCCACCCCCCCCACCCTCCCTCCCCCCACAAAGAGCTGCTGGCCCAATCAGAAGGCTGGCAGTTTAGAAGCGCCACAATAGATAAAGATTTAAAATTATGAAAGGGCCAAGTGCAAACCCCTCCAGGGCAATCGCTGGGGCCGTACAGGCTGCCTCCTCCCGTCTACAGTCCTCTCTTTGACTCATAAATCCTTGCTCCCTGGGCTAGTGGCCACCTCCATTTAGCTAGCGGCCACGGCGGCGGTGGTGGGGGAGGGAGGGGGGAGGGGGAGGGGGGGGCGGGGTGGGGTGGCGTGTATCAAATCGTCATTGGCAACATGCTGAGGGCTTGGTAAAATGGCCCCTAACTGGGCCATTAAGAATGGAAATTAGGTGCGGAGTGGGCAGCCTCTTCACTCCTAATCCCACCCGCGGTAAAATACCTGGTGGTGGTGGCACATGTGTAAGGGTTCGACCTGGCACCCTGTGATTTTACTGGACCCCCACCGCCCTTCCCCTTGCCTTCCAGGCTGCCTCACAATGAGGGCGTAGGAGGGATGGTGTAAATTCTGAACCCTGTCTCCCGTGTAATTCCATCATGTTGGCAAAACTCTGCAGAACAGTGCTCTAGTATTCACTTCCTACCTGACAGCTGACTCTCAATGGCTGGTCTTTTCAAGTGAGCAGCTAACTGTCGGTTAGTTTGAATGCATTTCCACACTCTGCATTACCTATGCAGTCAGATGATTTCAGCCCCTTTCCTGAATGATAAATGAACCTTTCTCTCCCAATAACTTAGTGCTATTTTGCATGCGGAAGATCAAAGGGGAACAGAACTAGCTGACACAAAGGATCTCAAGGCCTGCATCTTGTGAAATATTCTATTTAATAACAGCTTGGTAATTTGATTTGATTAAAGAAAAATATGTTTAAGGGGTAATAAATCTATATGAACAATTTAAGACTCTCCTTCGTACTACGGAAGGGAAAGAGAACTCATCAATTTTTTTTGCTGATCTTGGCTGAAATTTTTTTCCAGCCATGTATCGGATGTAAAACTCTGCTCCCAAAACAGCCAGTCAGCTCAGAATGCAGAAGTGGGTGTCCCAGTCTAGCAGGGCTAGCAGATGATCTGTTATTGAGATTCCAAAGCAACTCTAGGTCCCAGTAGGCAATAGGAGGTACATTCCTTAGATGATACAAGAGCTGAAAGCTTGGGGGTGGATTTTATGGCCTCAAGTCAGACAGGCCACCACCGCCCCCCACCCAACCCGCGCCAACGTAAAATAAGGAGTGGAGATGTCGGGTTGGCAATATGGTGTCATTTCGCCAGTCTCCCAAATTAGAGAGGGCGAGTGGGCACTGAAATCGGCAGCCCACCCGCCATTTTGAATTGACTGATTAACAAGCTATTGAGCTTTGTTTGTGACCCAACCGTCTGCAATTTTTCGTTGCCCGCTGCGTTTTTTGGAGGCCGCAGACATGAAGGAAACGTTTGGGTGTGTTTTGCGGGCAGCCATGACGAGGCGGCACAAGGGCGGAAGAAGAGACCTGTCCCCAGGATTGTGGCTGAATATAGTGGCAGATTCGCTGGGAAAGGCAGCAGTGTCTGCATGTTTTTTTATTTTTAGCTTTTTTTGAGCCTTCAGTAAAGAATAAAGACAGATTGAGAGAGAGCAGGAGGCCTTTAGTTTTGTAACTGTGACTGATTTCCTGTTCGCGGCGTTACCCGTCTGCTGCATGACCTCCGGGCCTACAGTCCCGCTTCAGTGCAGAGCCCCCCTTTGAACTTCTAATTGGCTGTCTTGCCATTGGATGGCCACAACTTGGCCATCTGATATTTGATTGGATGAACTGAGTCAGCGGGGGTGGGACCTCTCACTTCCCGTTCCACCTCCATTGCTGCACCAAAAATCGTAAAATCCAGCCCTCGGTTTAAGAGGCCTGCTGAACCTGAAGCTCTCAAGCTAGCTTATTGCTGAGATTTGTGCTCGCTGTCAACTCTCCCTGTGAGAACTGGCATTGCATGGGCCTGGCAGGCGCCTCTCAGCCTTGCCTGCTGAACAGCTCTATAAAGTGAAGAACTCCACATTCTGGGGAGCATCACTATAATTACCCTAATTACTGTACAATTAAAGATATGAAGCCACATTAAGCCATTGAGAATCCATCAGATCATTAGCAATGCCTCGAAAAGGCCCTGCCTTAGCGTAATGATGTCTTGGGAGCGTCAAGCCAGGAACTTAATGTTCCAACGTATTCTTGGTAACACTGCTCTAAATATCCAGCAGATAAATGTAGATGATTATCTCATTTGATCAAGAGTTTTATTAATGGTTCTGGTTAATGCGTAACAGTCTAGGTTAATCGAGTACTTCAGAGGGCAGACTAATTCCTCGAATGATTTTTTATTAAATTATTCTCGAGATGTGGCCAGGTTGGCGTCTCTAGTTGCCCCTGTGGAGCTGGTGGTGGGCTGCTTTCTTGAGCCCCTTGCAGCTCATGTGGTGATGGTCATCCAACAATGATCCTAAGTAGAAAATTTCAGCATGTTGACCTGGCCACAATGGAGGACAGCACTACATGTCCTAGTTAGGATGATGTCTGGCTTGAAGGGGGAGCTTGGAGATGATGTCCCTCTCATGACTCTTGTCCCTGCTCAGTGGTGGAGGCTGCAGGGGAGGGAGGTGCCGTTTAAGTAAGATAGGAACATAGGAGCATGAGTAGGCCATTCGGCCCCTCAAGCCTGCTCTGCCATTCAACTAGAGCATAGCTGATCTTCTACCCCAATGCCATTTTCTCTCACTAACCCCATATCCCTTGATGCCTTTAATATCTAAAAATCTGTCCATCTCTGCCTTGAACATACTCAATGACTGAGTCTCCACAGCCAGAAGAATTCCAAGGATTGACCATCCTCGAGTGAAGAAACTCCTCCTCATTGCAATGCTAAATGGGTGTCCTTATTCTGAGACTGTGCCCCCTCATTCTAGACCCCCCCTGCCCAGCCAGAGGAAATGTCCTTCCTGCATCTACCCTGTTGAACTCCGTAAGAATTCTGTATGCTTCAATAAGATCCTCTCTCATTCTTCTAAACTCTAGAGAATACGGGCTCAGTGTCCTCAATCTCTCCTCATAGGACAATCCTGCCAGCCCATAAATCAGTCTTGATGAACCTTCATTGCACTCCCTCAATGGCAAGTTAATCCTTCCTTGGGAAAGGAGACCAAAACCGTACACTATACCCCAGGTGTCGTGTCACCAAGACTCTATACAACTGCAGCAAGACCTCTTTATTCCTGTGCTCAAATCTCATAGACTTATTGACATGTACAGCACACAGGAGGCTATTCAGCCCATCGTGTCCATGCTGGTCAACAAAGACCTGACTACACTAATCCCATTTTCCAGTGCTTGGCCCATTGCCCTGGAGGCTATGGCAATACAAGTGAATATCTAAATGCCTTTTAAATGTTATGAGAGTTTCTGACTCAACCACCCTTTCGCACAGCGAGTTCCAGACTCCCACCATCCTCTGGGTGAAAAAATATCTCCTCAACTCCCCTCTTAGCCTTCTAGCTTAATCTACGCCACCTGGTTATTGACCCTTCTACTAACGGAAAAACTGTCTTCCTATCCCATCTATCCATTCCCCTCATAATCTTATACACCTCTATCAGGTTCCCTCTCAATCTTCGTTGATCTGAGGAAAACAACCCCAGCCTATCCAACCTTTCCTCATAGCTCAGACCCTCCAGCCCAGGCAGCATCCTAGTGAACCTCCTCTGCACCCCCTCCAGTGCAATCACATCCTTCCTATAATGTGGTGACCAGAACTGCACGCAATACTCCAGTTGTGGCTTAATCAGCGTATCCTCTTGCAAGAAACAGGGGGGGCTGAACAACTTATGAAAATAGAGGGTAGGAAAAGACCTGCTTGTCTATCAAACCTGCCCCACGTTCAGACTGCCTGCCAACTTGCCCAAGCCTGCTTCGACAGAGCCTTCCCAAACCTGCGACCTCTACCACCTAGAGGCACGAGGGCAGCAGGAGCATGGGAACGCCACCACAGGCTCGACTCCAAGTCATACACCATCCCAACTTGGAACTATACGGTTCACCATCAGTGTGTCAGAACCCTGGAATTACCTCCCTAACAGCACTCTGGGAGCACCTTCATCGCACGGACTCCAGCAGCCCAAAAAGGCACCAAGGGCAGTTAGGGATAAGCAACAAATGCTGGCCTTGCCAGCGATGCCCACACCCCGTGAATGAATAAATTAAAAAAAGAGAGAGAGAAAAATTCCTGGGATTATTTGAAAATATGCAGCTATGTATATGGTGAGGAAGAGACATTCCACATGGGTTTTGCTCTTGTCCATGTGTCCTGTGAGCCAACATTGGACATACTTCAGCAAGAACAGCCCAGCTGGCATCGCGATGGTCTTAACATTAATAGAGACTATCGGGTCCACCTGAACGTTGACATACCTGGAGGGTCAACTTACGCATGTAACGACAACACTCACCTATCCGAGCTCAAAGACCACCCATAGATAAGGAAAGGAAAAAAAAGGCAAGCATTTATATTAACAACCACCGGATGTCTCAAAGCACTTTCCAGTCAATTAAGTATTTTGGAAGTATGCCAACTGTTCTAATGTCAAAAATGTGGCAGCTAATTTGCGCACAGCAAGCTCCCACAAACAGCGATGTGATATTGGCCGGATAGTCTGTGATGGTGTTTGAGGGATAAATATTGGCCAGGACACTGGGGAGAACTCCCCTGCTCTTCTTTGAAATAATGCCGTGGGATCTTTCGCATCCGCCTGGGCAGGCAGATGGGACCTCAGTTTAACATCTCATCCGGCAGCGCAGCACTCCCTCAGCATTGCATTGGAGAGTCAGCCTTGATTTTTCTACTCGAGCCCTGGAATGGGCATCACAAGATCCTGGATTCGCCAACTGAGCCACAGCGGGTATTCAAAGGGTGAGGGGACAGTGGTAGTGATATTCAAAGACAATGGCAATGTTCAGTGAAAGGTGGTAGGTTAGAAACGAAAAGGCAAGGCTTCGCACTGAAATGTTAACTGACCCTCATGAATAAGCTGGAGATGATATAGCTAAAGCCGGGGATCAAAGACAAAATTTACATGAAAATAGCTGTTGAGGATATAAAGATTCAAAGCTGCTGAATGTGGGGAATAGTTGGTGAATGGTATGAATTATGTACAAAGGAATAATACCTTTCATCATCATGTAATGTAGCACTGAGAGAGAGGCAAACAGTTACAAACATCAATATGGAGTGTGCTCCCATAGGAATTCCACTGAGGTTAAAAGAAATACAGCACAATTCGCTCCTAAATCTGAGGTTGGGGCTTTCTCTGATGAATAATTGCTTTCCCAGTAGCATGTGGCAGTGAGTTTCTTTCACAATCCTGGCACATTTCCTACATTAACAGTGACGGCGCTTTCAGAAGCACTTTATGGCTATAAAGGCCTTCCTTAAGTTGTGAAAGGTGCTGAATAGAAACGTAAGTTATTTTGTTTGTTCTTCCTGACCTGGTTAAGGGTTATGGAGATGTGTCTTTTTTAAGCATAGGTTAAACACTTTTGAAATGTGTTCTGCCTCTTTCACCTTTCAACAGCAAACAAAACACCTTTATGTAGCTGCATTGGTTCACAGCCCCTGCTTGACATGCACGCAGTGGGGTAACTGGCATCAGCATTCGCTCATTGAGATTTCTGCCTGTTTGCAGATCTGCACAAAGCTTTTTCATATCGCGAGCAGATCTCTGGGGATGTTGTGCTCAAGGTGGTATTGGACCTGGAGCCCACGCTGAGATGTCTGGTTGTTGACCTGGCCTGGCCCTTTAAGGGTACTGCTGAGGAGCTCCCTGTGGGGAAGTGATTTAAATAGATTTTGAGGTCATAACCAGGTTAATTGCTGTTCGTAATGGGAGTTTGAGGCTTGCCTGGTGCAAAGAAAGAAAGAAATTTGCATTTATCGAGCACTTTGCATATTCTCGTGATGTCCCAAAGCAGGTCACGTGTTTTTGAAGTGTAGTCTATCCTGTTTTGCTGTGGCTCAGTGGGTCTCACACTCACCTCTGAGACAGAAGGCTGTGGGTTCAAGCCCCAATCCAGAGACTCAAGCACAAAAGCCAGGCTGACACTTTTTATTCATTCATGGGATGTGAGCATCGCTGGCTCGGCCAGCATTTATTGCCCATCTCTAATTGCCCTTGAGAAGGTGGTGGTGAGCCATCTTCTTGAACCACTTGCAGTCCATGTGGTGTAGGTACACCCACGGTGCTGTTAGGGAGGGGGTTCCAGGATTTTAACCCAGCGACAGTGAAGGAACGGCCGATATATTTCCAAGTCAGGACGGTGTGTGGCTTGGAGGGGAACTTGCAAGTGGTGGTGTTCCCATGTGTCTGCTGCCTTTGCCCCTCTATCAGGTCATCCCTCAGTGCAGTGCTGTGGAAGGTGATGTATTTTTTAAAGAGCTGTCAACGTGAGGCCCTCTCAAGTGGACATTAAAACTCCCCCGGCACTATTTGATAGAAATTCTCCCCACTGTCCTGGGGCAATATTTATCCCTCAACATCACTAAAACAGATGATCTGGTCATTGTCACATTGCTGTTTATGGGACCTTGCTGTGCGCAAATTGGCTGCTGCGCTTCCTACATTACATCAGTGATACATTTCAGTTAAGACGTGAGGAGCAGAGTTTTGGACAACCTTAAATTTGGAGGATGAAATGTGGGAGTCTGGCCAGGGAAACTTTGGAATAGTCAAGCCTAGAGGGAACAAAATCATGGATGAGGGTTTCAGGGGCAGATGAGCTGCAACAGGGCCAGAGACTCGAGTCCCACACCAACGTGTTGACTTGTAATCACCCTGTAGCGTGGCTCGGTGAGACATTTAGTTGTGTCAGCTTGGGATGGGCAATAAAGAGCAGTCTTTCCATCAACACATCAGAGAATGAACAATTTAGAATAAGGAAGTTTGATCATGCAACATCTGATCATGTGACCACCTTCAGAACCATTAATCAATATAATTATTAAACATCTTCTGTGCACTCCCAACCACCTGTCCACAAGTTGTCACCCCAATTTTGGGCCACGCTTTTCAGTCAATGTCAGCAGGCTTGGAATGCGGAGAAGATTTTCCATAAAGCCATTTAGGATGCTGATGGTAGTAGAAGCGCTTCCTTGACTTTAAAGCACTTTGGGAGCTCCGAGGTTGTGAAAGGCACTATATCAATGCAAGTTCTTTTAAATTTATCCTTTGTGTAAGTAAAGGTGGTAGCCACATATTGCACACAGCAAGGTCCTACGAACAATAAATAAGACTAGTGACTTTTCGTGGTGTTAGCAGAGGATGAATGTTGACCAAGACACCAGTACATCTCCCTACTTTTCCAATAATGCCATGGGATCTTTTACATCCACCCGGACAGGCAATCGGAGGCACAGTGTAATTTCTGATCACAGGAACATTTTTATTGTGACTTCCCTCCTGACGCCTCGACTAGTTCTTCGACAAATAAACAACTCTGTACATTAAACAACAATAATAGTTTTTAAGACTCTTGGTTAAGAGCAATATAAACTGGATTGCATTATTTCAAGGCAAGCTATAAAGAAACAGCACTAAATGTCGCACACAGGTTCGAATACAAAATGAACAATGACACTCTATCCCTCACAAGCATAAATACAACTGACCTATCCTTGTATACTCACCCCTGACTGGTGTCCCACATTCCGTAACCCCCTAAAGCACTTCTGGAGATTTCTGAAAGATGTGCTCTGGTGCAATATAAGTTCTTCCTCTCAAACCATGAGGAACAAATGATGTGAACTCATACAAAACCAACTAAGATTTAGATCAATTCTTTAAAATATCTCCTCCAGAGGATCACTGGCTGCGATTCTGGGAACTCCCTACTCTACTTCACATGGGGGTTTCAGTGTCTTTTTGAAGTGAAGGATGGGACCTGGGCTACCCGTTGAACATTATGTCCAAAGAATGCGCTCCCAACAGTCCAGTGCTCCCGCAGTGTTGGGCTGGATCACAGGTTCAAGAGGTGGAATGGGATCCTTGAACCCATAACCATCTGTCTTTTTTATTCATTCTGGGATGTGGGCATCACTGGCCAATGTTTATTGCCCATCCCTAATTGCCTTTGAGAAGATGCTGAGCCCGCTTCTCGAATACAACTGAGTGGCTAGCTCGGCCATTTCAGAGGGCAGTTAAGAGTCAGCCACACCGCTGTGGGTCTGGAGTCAATGTAGGTCAGACCGGGTAAAGATGGCAGATTTCCTTCCCTAAAGAACATCAGTGAACCAGATGAGGTTTTTACCACAATCGATGATAGTTTCACGGTCACCATTACTGAGGTGAACTTTTTATTCCAGATTTTATTTAAACTAATTGAATTTAAATTCCCCAGCTGCCTTGGTGAGATTTAAACTCATGTCTCTGGGTCATTTTTCCAAGCCTCTGGATCACCAGTCCAGTACCACCCCTAACCAGCGAAAATGGGAAGAAGCCAAAACAAAAACAGAATTACCTGGAAAAACTCAGCAGGTCTGGCAGCATCGGCGGAGAAGAAAAGAGTTGACGTTTCGAGTCCTCAAAACAAATGTCCAAGTTGGCTTTGGGAAGTTTGCCTGTTTTGGACAAACTATCCAAATGTAAGTTATTGTCTTTGACACCGAGGACATATTGAAGCATGACTCTACAGCTAGACTTGGCTTGTGTATATTGAACTCTTATCATTCAGAATAACAAATTTGGAGAGAATGCAGAGCCTGGAGACACATTGTATTTAATGGAGAAACATCCAGTGTTAATGGTCTCTGGCAGTTGCCAGACCACTGCCAGCTTGTAATGTTGTATTCATTCATGTGGGAAGTGCCAGCTTTGGCTTCGAGTCAGACAATTGTGGGTTCAAGCCACACTCCAGACACTTGAGCACATAGAAAGCGACTACCTGCATTTATATAGCACCTTTCACAACGTTCCAAAACACCAACACAGCCAATTAAATAGTTTTGAAGCATTGTGCTGTAGGAAAAATGGCAGTCAGTTTGTGCACAGCAAGATCCCTCAACAGCAGTGTGATAATAACTGGGTAATTTATTTCAATGATGCTGATTGAGGGCACCAGGGAGAACTCACTTGCTGTTCTAAAATAGTGCCATCCGATGTTTTGTATTCATCTAAGGGGGCATTCCAGGCCTTGATTTTATGTCTTCTCCATAAACATGGCACCCCTGACAGGGCAGCACTCCATTGGAGTATCAGCTTAGATTTTTGTACTCAACCCTCCAAAGTGGGCCCAGAACCCACAGCCTCTGACTCAAGAGGCCAGGGTACTACCCACAGATCTGTAAGCTGTATGAAACAATGTAAAACAAATGTCCAGCGTGATAAAGTGGCATCATTACAGACGCCTCACACACTGAAATGGCTCAGCGTGTCAGACACAAAACTGTGGCATTGTCCTGCCTGGCTGCAGATGCAAAGATCTACAAGCAGCGCGAGTTATGAGCAGCCATGAGGATTTTGAGAGGTTGTTGTGTTTGCAGAGGGGCATTTCAGTTGTCAAAGACAGTAACAAAATGTCAGAGTGGCTGCCGTAAGTCTAACCAGAATGCTGACAAATTACAAGTGTTATCCAATTGTGAAAGCAGATTTGGTAAAACAAGGAATTCTCGAGTGGGGCCTTAGTTTGGTAGACAATATGATTTGGCTAACCTTTGCCAAATACAATCCAGCCAAAGCCCTAAAGTTTCATTCTTGTATAGTATTTGCAACAGAGAAACAAGACATTCAGCCCAGTGAATCTATCCTAGTGTTTATACTCTACATGAACTTCCTCCCAGTCCTACTCCATCTCACTCCTATCCTTCACCCTCTTGTGTTACCGAGCTTCCCCTTATATGTTATCAATATTTATGCTTTTTTTTATTCATTCAGGGGATGTGGGCTTCACTGGCTGGGCCAGCATTTATTGCCCATCCCTAATTGAGAAGGTGGTTGTAAGCCAATTTCTTGAACTGCTGCAGTCCATGTGGTGTAGGTACACCCACAGTGCTGTTAAGGAGGGAATTCCAGGATTTTGACCCAGTGACAGTGAAGGAACGGTGATATATTTCCAAATCAGGATGGTGAGTGGCTTGGAGGAGAACTTCCAGGCGGTGGCATTCCCATCTATATGCTGCCCTTGTCCATCTAGATGGTAGCGGTTGTGAGTTTGGAAGGTGCTGTTTAAGGAGCCTTGGTGAGTTCCTGCAGTGCATCTTGTAGATGGTACACTCTGCTGCCACTGTGTGTCAGTGGTGGAGGGGGTGAATGTTTGTGGATGGGGTGCCAATCAAGCGGGTCGCTTTGTCCTGGATGTTGTTGAGCTTCTTGAGTGTTGCTATTCACTTAATCACACCATGAGGTCGCATGTTCCTTGAATTCGTTGTTGGATTCATTAGTGGCCATCTTATATCTATGGCCCTTAGTTTTGACCACCTTCTCTATGTCTGCCCTATCGAACCCTTTTGTAATTTTTATACAAACATACGAAATAGGAGCAGAAGTAGGCGATTCGGCCCCTTGAGCCTGCCCCGCCACTCAGTAAGACCTCCACCAGGTCACCCCTCAGAGCAAAAGCGCCAGGCTGTTCAGTCTTTCCTGATTGTTATAACGCCTCAGTTCTGTATCATCCTCGCAATCATTTATATATCATCCCTAATTCCTCTCTGTCTTTTTTTGTATTGAGACAAGAAATGTGTATGGCACTCCAAGTGTGTAGAGTACATTTTTATTCAGAATTTTGCCTTGAGGATTGAATTCCACGATTCCGCCTATGGGAATGGTGAATTTTGGTTGGCTGAGGAACGATTCCAGTTCAGGCCCAAAGGCTAGGTTGTAAGGTCACGTTAACAAGTCAAACTGAACATCTCATGCTGTGTTGCCATGACAACAGATGGGTTAACAGCAAGACTTTAGGCAGAGACAGGAATCCTTCAGTTTGCCTAGTTAGTACTTAAATATTATTATTACAATAAAATCACCAGCTCTTTGTGAGAGTATTTTAAGGAACAAATCTGTTCTATAAAATGTTAATTTTTTTCTCTCTTCTGAGCTAGGCCCAGGCTTCCGCTTAGTCACATTAACAGGAAATGCAAATTTTTCACCTCCAGTTCTCTGCCGTTTATCACACACATCTTCCATTAAAACAGAATTAACCATTTCTTGCAAACATTGTGGAATTCACTGTTTTAAATAAAAAGGAGTTGCTACTTCAAATTGCGCCCTTTTACTGTCTCTCTCAGCCAATCCACAAAACCCCTTAATTACAATGTCTCAATAAAGACAACTATTTCAATGTCATGTTTAAAAAAAAAACTCCAATTGCTTCTCAGGTTTAATGAATTTTATGCTACATTTATGCGTTCTAATAATGGCAAAAAAGGAGATTTTACATTGCAGCACTGGTAGTAGGAAGTTAATGCCATAGCGGTGGAAAGGCTGAGTGATCACCATGTGTAGTCATGTCGATCCTTACCAGCAGGTAGAAATTGTGTTGCTCATCTTCCCCATAGCCGTGCGTATTCACACAGACGGAGCTGCGCTGTAATCGAGCACTGTGCTGAGGGCAATTTAAAATGGGAGCCGCTTGGGTCACCTCGCTTGTTCGGTTAGGGTCAAGATGCTCTGTGTGACTTGTGACAGTTTGTTACTGTGACAGCTGTGGCTCTGTAGGTAGCACCCTTGCCTCTGAGTCAGAAGGTTGTGGGCTGGACTCTCACTCCAGAGACTTAAAGCCAAAAAAAAACCCCGCTACCAGTCCTGAAGGAAAGCTGCACTGTCTCTCGGACGAGATGTTAAACCGGGGTCCCTGTTGCTGTCTCAGATGGGCGTGAAAGATCCCATGGCGTTATTTTAAAGGAGAGAGGGGGAGTTATTCCCAATGTCCTGACCGATATTGATCCCTTGATCAATAGCCGGGATTTTCCGGGGATGCTGGGGGTGTTGGGGGAGGGCGGTGGGGGGGCAAAGTTGCGGGCGGGATGAGAAAATTTGGAGCATGGCCAAAAGTCAATTGACTCTCCAAATATTCCCGTCCTGCTCGCGACGATGCCCGCCACTGGCGGGACCAGAGAATCCTGCCGAATATCACCAGATGCTGATTATCTGGGACAGAATTTTACGACGGCGGGATTTTATGGTCCTGCACAAATCAATGGACTTTTGAACGGCTCATCACGTTTTGCGGCCTCACCTCCGCCGCAATGGGGCTGTAAAACTCTGCCATCGGTCGCATTACTATTTTTAAGTGTGCAAATTGGGTTACATTACAACAGTGATCATACTTCACAAATAAAATGATTTCACTGATTGTAAAGGGCCCTGGGATGTTCTGTGGCTTTGAAAGGCGTGGTATAAATGCAAGTTTTTGTTGGTATAGTTAACACAGGTAGAATCTAGGCCTGAGGGCGATGCTGAAACGATGGAAATGGGGAAGAAAGTCACAGAACTACAAAGAACTACTAATGTGCAGCCAACACCAGGCTTCCAAGCCTGTCCCTTTAAGTGTTGTGACTTTGTGGAGTCATAACTGACAAAAAAAAATCTTGTACGTCCAGGAAAAGTATAAGGAATTTTTGCACAATCCCTTACTGTATTTCAATTTAGGGACCTGCGCTTCTGAAATCACAGAACTGTGTTTAGACAGTAAACTGCTTAATAATTCATAACTATTCTGTGGCTGTGGCTGTATGCCGGTGAAATTAAATACTGTAATATTTAAAGTGTTTGTGATTTTCATGTGGAGCTGCTTTCCTGAACAGTCCCTTTCAAACCCTTCAGTGTTATTCTATAGGAACCACTGGGCTCAGTGTGTAACACACTCACCTCTGAGTCAGGACGTTCACATAATCCGGGCAGATGCCCCAGTGCAGTACTGAGGGAGTGCTGCATGGTTGAAGGTGCCCTCTTTCAGATGACATTAGACCGGGACTCCTTCTGCCCTCTCAGATGGATGTAAAAGATTCCATGGCACCCTTTTGAAGCAGAACAGGAGAGTTCTGGCCAATATTACCAATGTCCCATTGCTCATTGTGGGAGCTTGCTGTGCACAAATTGGTCGACATCTCTGCTACATCACAACAGTGACTACACTTGGCTGACAAGCACTTCTGGTTCTGAAATGCTCCATACAAGTGTAAGTTTGATTCCCTTTTTATATGTTGGCCCTTTCAACAATTGTTTTTTTTAAATTTTTTTCACGGGGCCTGTGCATCACTGGCTGTGCCAGCATTTTTATTGCCCACCCCTAATTGCTATTGAGAAGGCGGTGGTGAGCTGCCTTGTTGAGCCATTGCAGTCCATGTGGCGCAGGTACACCCGCAGTGCTGTTAGGGAGGGGGTTCCAGGATTTTGTGCAGGAATCACTTCCGTGCCGGAATACTGTGGGGGAATGTTGGCACTGAAACAGACACACAGTGCCAGACCGAAGTGCATTGTTCCCTTTTACCTACTATGTACAGTGTGTATACAGGAGACACACACATTGCCAGACAGGAGTTGTCCACTAACATTCAAGCTTCCAAAGAAAGTCTGGACATCAGGCCGAGGTATTGGTTACAAGCAGAGCTTCTGATGATCAGAGGAGGTACCAGGGTGAAGCCCACTGTGGTACCGTAGGCATGGTGAAGTTGGTTCGCACTGTGATGGCACAGTTAGATTCCTATTTATATCAACGGTGCTTTCACCTCTTTATATATTTGGGTTAATACCACAATTTATAGCTACTTATTCTTAGTTTCAAATTAGACTTTCTTCATGGAAAAAGAAGCAATGTGTTCCAACGCTTGTTAAGAGGGGTTAGTTTGCTTTGATAAATTATTTATCACACTGTTTATTGATTCCAGTCACTCTTTCAGGCTTCATCTAGAGAGGGAACTTTGAATAAAACATGAAATCGACTGGTACAGATATATCAGGATAATTCAAGGGAGATGAACTCGGCATTAGAAGAGCGGAGAATACGCTAACCACAACTCCTGTGTCCATTTGATGTGTCTGTACAGAGGGTGAGGTGGAGGCATAGTGTCTGCTGGTGGAGATAGGGGTGAATTGGAGTGTCCATTGTTGGAGGAGGGGGTGGCTCGGAGCTTCCATTGGTGGAGGAGAGTGTGGCTCAGATTGCCATTGGTGGAGGAGGGGATGGCTCGGATTGTCCACTGTTTGAAGGGGGTGGGTTTGGAGTACTGGTTGGTGGAGGAAGGTGTGGCTCAGATTGTACATTGGTGGAGGAGGGGGTTTCGGAGTGTCCATTGGAAAAGGGTGGTGGGCGCAGTGAGGGGTAATTCGGAGTGTCCATTAGTGAAAGCGGGAGTCAGGTTGAATTGTCTGTGGCTGTGGAATGGGGTGTGAAGGGGTGGCAGTGGAAATTTTAACTCATTACGAAGCCAGTGCTACTTTGAAAGAGACCATCAGCAGAGTGAACTGCCTTCACTCACTCTTGGGTTTCTCAGAACCCATCATACATACGATACGTTTTAAGAGCAGGTTTAGGCCACTTGGTGCTTCAAGCCTGCTCTGCCATTTAATAAGATCGTAACTGACCTGATTTTAACTTCATACTCCTGCCTCATCCAACAAAGCCTGGGTATGTCTGGCAAGTGCCAGCTTGCAGTGTGAGGAACCATTGCATAGGAATACAGGAGAAGTCTATGAATTTCCCAATGTTCTGTGTATAATAGCAGAAAGGAGTTGAAGATGTTTAGTCTAGGGGATGCTCGACTGCTTGTGTCCAGTTTTGGAATGCTCTTAGCTGGAGTATTATGTCTGGATTTGACCCCCATGCCTGGACCATGAGTTAGAGATTGCTTTAGAGAAACACAGGTTAGAAAGCACATTGCTAAACTTTTAAAACAACGAATTGGGTAGATTATCTGAGATTGTGTAGTTAGGAGATTGCTCAGTGATGAAATGTGTATCAGGCCTGGATTGATGGGCCTGATTTTTCTCTGGTATCTTTGTATGATTGAAGAGGTGTTCACTTTATATGGTGTGTTAAGAATGGTGCAGTATATGTAGGGACCCTCCATGGATTGCCACCTTGACATGGTGGATAGGCTTGTGTGCTCTGGCAATTTCTTGAGCAGTGCCGTCGGGAGCTCCTTGCTCCTGGTAGGACCACCTATGGTGGCAAGGTGGGGGGGAGGCGCCAGACAAAATGTGAACCAAAAGGTCTTCAAGGGCAGAACAGGTGAATGAACACAGTGCGTCTCACTGGCTGCAAAGCTGGTGGAAGGCAGCAAGGTGGGCATAGCCATCATTGTTTGAAATCTGACCGCCAACTTGCCAGTGTGGACAATGATGGCACCCCAAGGTTCCCATGTTAAACAAAGCCACATGCAGGCCCTTACCAGGGTTCAATTGGCCTGTTTAGGCACATGAAGACCCCTGGCAGAAACTCAGGACCTGAGCGACGTCATCCTCAAATCGGCCAACAGTGACAGTGATATGTAGGGTATGATTTGAAGCGGTATCGTGTATATACAACTGCGATACGGTGAGTCCAATTCCATTCTCACCCAATGTTCCCACATGCAGTTGCTTTCCAACAGAGTCACTGAATTGCAATTAGGAGCAGGTACCTGTGGATTTTCTCGTTTTATTTTTAAGCCCTGTCTCCAAGATTCTGAGGCTAACTATCGCATGTCAAACTGAGATAAGGTCACACAGTGCAAGCTGGAAATCAGTAAGAACCTCCCAATCTCAGTGGCTGTTCAACAATATCTGACTGAACAGACCAAGGCTTTTCTCTTTAGGAAAGAGAAGACTTAGGGGTAAGGTCCTCAAAATAATGGACGGGGTTGGATAGGATAGATGTGGAGAGAATGTTTCCACTTGTTGGAGAATCCAAAACTCCTCCTCTTCCTTAAGCTAAGAGGGTGTTGGCAACCATGAACTTTGTTTGGATTGGTCTGTGCTTATGCCTGGCAAAATACTGCAGTGCCTTTTGCAGCATGGCTGACCAGGAATCTCTCCCAGTCTTCACCACCTGCCATCAAATACATTGGAAGGATTTACAGGCTGATAATCAATCTGTTTGGCCACATTATGAAATCGCCTTCCCTGGCCATCAAGCCCTGAAGTCAGACTTGAACCAGCTACTATCTGGTACTGAAGGTAGGGATGCTACCTACTGCACCACAAGACCTCCAATCCAAAACTAGGGGTGGCCATAAATACAAGACAGTTACTAATCAACCCAAAAGGGAAATGTCTTTGTTCAGAAGATGGTTAGAATGTGGAGCCTGCTACCACAGGAAATAGTTGAGGCAAACAGCTAAGATGTTTTCCAAAGGAAACTAGATGAGTACATGAGAGAGCTGGGATAAAAAGATACACTGAAAGACTGAGATGAGGTGGATACAATTGGAAGAGATTTACATGCTGTATAAATGCCGGTATAGACAAGTTGGGCCAAGCGGCCTATTACTGTGCTGTATATTATGGAATTAAAGTGTCTTATACCACAGGAGGAGGCCATTCAGCCTGAAATGCCTGTGCTAGCACTTTGAAAGAGCTATCCAATTTTTAAAAATTTATTTTTTTCATGGGATGTGAATGTTGCAGGACTTTTTTCTTATTCATTCATGGTATGTGGGCTTTGCTGGCTGGTCCCATCCCTAGATGCCCTTGAGAAGGCGGTGCTGAGCTGCCTTCTTGAACCGCTGCAGTCCATGTGGTCTAGGTACACCCACAGTGCTGTTAGAGAGGGAGTTCCAAGATTTTGACCCAGCGACAGTGAAGGAATGGCGATATATTTCCAAGACAGGATGGTGAGTGGCTTGGAGGGGAACTTGCAGGTGATGGTGTTCCTATCTATCTGCTGCCCTTGTCCTTCTAGGTGGTAGTGGTCCTAGGTTTGGAAGGTGCTGTCAAAGAAGACTTGGTGATGGTCTTCCCATGTACTAGCTGCCATTGTCCCACATCCCAGCTTTAGCCCCATAACCCTGCACATTATTCCTCTACAAGAACAGGCCCAATTACCTTTTGAGTGGTCCAAATCATAACAACCCTCTGCATGAAGAAATCTCTCCTCTCGTTCTTTTGCTCATTGTTCTAAATCTATGATCTTCAGTTACTGACCCACTTGCCACACGGAACGGTTTCTCTCTACTCGCCCTATTAATGCCCCTTGTGAATTTGAACACCTCCATGAAATCTCCCTTTAACCTTCTCTGCCCTAAGGAGAACGATCCCAGCTTCCTCGATCTCTTCATGGAACTGAACTCCCCTCACCCCTGGTGTCATCCTGATGAATCTCCACTGTAACTGAACCATCAGGAGGAACAGGGGAAGTGCATGGGAGGAGTGAAACTCCAACCAATCAATATTGGTCACAGCGACATAAAACATTTATAGATCAAAAGCCATAGTGAATCATCTTGCAGAGTATTCAAGGCCGTCACTGACACTCTGACTGACGGTCCTGCCAGTTGTTTGGAAGCTTCCTGTGCGAGAGGCGAATGGAGGGATTAAAATATGTTTAAAATCATGAAGGGTTTAGATCAGTAGTGGGCAATCTGTGGCCCGCGGACCACAATCAGCCCATCAGGATTCCGTGTGCGGCCCGCGAGACATTTTGTTGACCGTTGCCCACGCGCGGGGCTGCCAGATTCTATTGGTTTCTGTCTGTGTAGTTTTTTTCCTGCCAGTATTACTAAAGTGATACACACTCAAAGCAAGGACACGTGAAGTGAGGTGGGTGCTGATTGCACACAACATTGACTATGAGAGCCGTGCGCTCCCTCTGCGTCCAATCAAAGCGCTGCTTCGCTTCAGTGGGCACGCCCCGCAAATTCTTACTCACGGGGTCATGGTTAGTGCGCATGCCTGATTTCAATCTTGCGGCGCACTGAGATGAAGGAGGGCCACTCTTGCGGGCCCACTCACTAGCCTCGTTTGCCCATCACTGATATAGTTAGATAGGTAGATAGATAAATTGGTTTGTTGAAACATCATCATGGCGGCATGTGTGATGACAATATAAATATAACAAATAATTGTAATTCATAACATAGTTATAGACCATCAATTAAATAAAAATAATGTCTGAAATAATAAGAGGATTGCACAATTATCAACGTTTCAGTACGCAAATAAACAACAGGCGATGCGAGGAAAGGTTTTACAAAAGGAGTGGTTAGCATTTGTAAGGCACTGCCAATGAGTGTGGTGGAAACAAGAGAATTGGATAAGTACTTGAAGGAGAAAAAGAATTGCAGGGATATGAGATCGGAGGGCAGTGGGACTAGCTGGAATGCTCTTCGAAAGAGCCGGTACAGACTTGATGGGCCAAATGGCCTCTTTCTGCGTCGTACTGTTCTATGATTCTATGAAAACGTGGCAGCAAAGACAAAATGAAGAGTCTTGTCACCTTGCAGGGGGCACAATTGCGGGGCACAATTTCAAAATAAGGGGCCTCCCATTTAAGACGGAGGTGAGGAGGAATTTCTTTACTCAGTCTTTCGAATTCTCTTCCCCAGAGAGCAGTGGAGGCTGGGTCGTTGAATAGACGCAAGGCGGAGTTAGTTAGAATTTTGATTGACAAGGGAGTCGAAGGTTGGGGCGTCCATCAGGAAAGTGGAGTTGAGGCCACATCAGGCCAGCCACGATCGTACCGAATGGCAGAGCAGGCTAGAGGGGCTGAATGGCCTACTACCGCTCCTGTATCTTACATTCTTATGAAGCTGAGGAGTGTGACGGGAGCGAGCTAGAAAAAGACGCAACTCCACTGACTTTCCCACTTGGATCAGAGCCAAGATTCCCCCTCCCTCACCTCTCGACTCCAAATCCCTGATTTCTAATTAGATTCTCTCAAACCTTGAAGGCCTCCAATTAGTTGCAGGCATTTGTCAGCCTTGGCCTAGTTTCAGTCAGATGACATTTCTCCTGTTCTTTCTTTTTGAGAAGTGTTGCACGAGCAGTGAGAATCTCAGTGAGCCACACGCTTGCCAAATCCCTCGAAGTTATTCAGACAAATGCTCCACACTGCAGAATCTCGAGTGTGCGTTGTAATGAGAAAAACAAAAAAAAACAAAGGGAGAAATTGGGACAATTTGAAGGGCCAGATAAAATGGGAATTATGTTTAAAAGGGTAGACACGGGGAAACTCCCGCCCCCTTGGCACTCGGGAGCCAAGGACGAGGGGACAGAATAACACCCAAGTCTTGGAGCGAAACCAGGAGGCACATTTTCACGTTGAAGGGCAGCGAAAATCTGGAACTCTCTCCGCCCAAAGGTCGATGCCGGAGGGGGGAGGGGTCAGGGAACGTTCGGAGCTTTGAGGACCGGCTTAGGTAGAATATTGTTCGATCTGAGGGATATGGAGCTAAGGAGGGAAGCGACGGTGATCTTATCGAATGGCGGAGCAGGCTCGAGGGGTTGGGCTGCCTCCATGGGTCCTCCGAGTGAATCGGGGCCCCGCGTTTTTGCCCCAATTTTTAGGAAAGGGGAGGGGAACGGTTTGCCTTCCTCTCAAATCCCAGCAGTACACATGCGCACACGTGCACACTCACACTGTGCTTTGGAAGAATGAAGGGGGTGGGAGGGGTGCTGGTGGTGGTGGGTGGTGACTATGTTGTTTTCACTCTGGGACCTATTAGCTTTGAAAGCAGTACTGGAGATGCTGTGTGTGTGAATGGAGTGAACTGCTTTGGGTGGAATAGTGTGGAGTGGGATCAAAACCTTGAGCTTGGAGACTTGCTGGGGGCAACATTATGGATATGGAAGGCAAGAGTCTCTCTTATTTTTAATTTTGGAAATCAGAGATTTGCTACTCTTGTGTGTGTTCTCCTCTTTTACAGATTCAGGGTGTACTGTGGAAAGATGTACGTCTGGGAGCTCATTAATAAAAGGCTATAGTTAGCATTTCTCTCTCTCTCTCTCTCTCTCCCTCCTGCAGCTCTCGGTGATGCAGCACCTGCCTTGTGTTCAGAGGCTCCGCTGAAAGATGCCCCACAGCCCGGCTTCCAGCGAGGATGAGCGGCGGAGCGTTCCCGAGTATCCAGGGGAGTCTGACAGCGACAGCTCCGGGGAGGAGACCCTCCGAGGCGGCTGCAACATCAGCAGCGTCCCGGTCCCGAAGCCCAGAGACAGGAGCATCGACGCCGACTTCAGCATGATGGTCTTTCGCATTGGCATCCCAGACCTGCAGCAGACGGTGAGGGAGTGGGGCACTTCGACCGGGACAGGAGCACCGGGGAGGAGGAGGCTGTGGGGAGGGGGGTATATTTGCAATGGCATTGGTTGTGGGTGGGGGCGGTGGGGGGGTTAATGTTATCATCGGTGTTTGCAAAGTTACTACTGCAGCTTTTCCAACCCACGTCCCCTTCCCAGAGTTGCGATTAAGCCAGAAAGTTCAACACTTGCCCCAATTCGGCAGAGTCCCTCCCATTCCCTCATTTACAAAGTGAAAACAACTTGACTGCATCCAAAGCTCAGGGAGTAAGCATCAGTTCTGACTTAGTTGGTCACTCTCTTCCCTCATCCAACATTTCCACTCCAGAGACTTGAGCGCCTGTTCCAGGCTGCCCCCTCCACCCTTTCCCAGTGCAGTACAGCAGGAGGGCTGCACTGTCAGAGGTGCCATCTTTCAGGGGAGGCATTAAACTGAGGACCCACGCCACCGCTCCCTCCCCACCCTGTCTGCCCCCACCACTCCCCGGGTGAGGCTCGGAAAAGCACGTGACGCTATTCCGGCGCGGAGCAAGCGAGTCCTCTCCCCACCCCCACCCTGGTGTCCTAGCCAATGTTTACCAACCTCCGGCCAACATGGCGAGAAGCAGCTGAAGCCGGCCGCGATCCACCTTGCTGCCTGTGGGATCTTCCTGTGCGCCCATGGGGCTGCTGCGTCTCTGGCGTTGGCGTGGCGACCACCCTCGCATTCGACCCTGTCATAGCCAAGCCAACCTCATCCAGCCAATCCTGCCCTGTGGACCAATGATGACTGCCTCTCGCTCCCCCCACTCCATTTCCTCCTCCCTCTGTCCAAGGCCGCTGTGGCCCACCCAACACTCCGACCCTGGCACAGTTTCATATTGTGCCCCCCTGTGGTCTGAGATGGGCTGCAACTGTGGCCAGATGTTCTCAGGACAAATTATTACAGCACACTTTGGAGAGCTGGGAGGCGGCTAGACATAGCAAAAGAGAAAAAGGCACACTCCTGGAGATTAGGCAGGCGTTTTACAAGTTAAACCACACAGGAACATTCTCAATGCAACTTTCTGCAGTTCTGCATGAGCATCCCTCAGCCGACCCGTGTTTTCTGGCTGAAGGCGGGTGTTTTGATGGAGCAGCTGGGTTCACACAAACTTTGTGTTTCAAGGCTCCGCCAGTTTCGTTAGGGCCACGTGACGAAAGTGTGAATTCCGCTCTCACGGGCACGCTCCGCTCCCGAAAGCCTGTGCCCACGTGCGCGTTAACGAGTGGGTGCGCAGGGCAATGCCATGTGCGGCCCTGTCCCAGGGCCCGTGTGTCAGTGAACCTGCAGCAGTGGGTGTGAAGAATTGGGCGAGTGCTTGAAGGGAAACCATTTGCAGGGCTGTGGGGAAAGACCAGGGAGCGGTGGGACTAATTGGATAGCTCTTTCAAAGGGTCGGCACAGGCACGAAGGGCTGAATGGCCTCCCTCGGTGTGTTATCATTCTATGGTTCTGTGACATAGAGAGCGTGGGGTAAAAGTGCCCAACACTGCTTGGTTGGGGTGAAGAGAGTGGTTAGAATGCGGAATGCACCACCACAGGGAGTAAGTGGGGTGATTCGCATAAATGCATTTACAGCGAAGCTAACTAAGCACATGAGGGAGTAAGGAAGAGAAAAGTTGCTGACAGGGTGAGATCAAGTAGGGTTTGAGGAGGCTCGTGTACAACATAATCACAGGCAGAGACTTGTTGGGCCGGATGACCTGTTTCTGTGCTGTAAGCTCCCATGTAAACTTCTTGCTTTGAAGTCTCAAAAGCATTTCTTATTGAAAAAAAGAGAAAGTCAAATCATTTCCTGCTCTGGCCTGGAACAGGGAAAAGTCCATCAGTTGACAAACTTACCTCACTAGTAGCGTTTCGGTACCAGCTGATCTACACTGATGAGAGAGACTGTGCCTTAAAGGGTCAGGCCTCAGCTTAGCACAGTGTCACCTTAGCAATTATTTGAGCGTGGCCTTGCATTGCCATAGGGACAACACTGGGGATGAGCTGTTGGATCTCTGAGGTCCTTTCTAGTGGGTTTTAGCGTGCGCCAGAACAACTTCAGTCCTAATCCTAGCGAGGTCACTGCTATCTGACTGCATCTGACTTCACTGCCTGTACCATCGTGAGTAAAACTGGCCAGGATTCCCAACCCTAGGTGCAGAGCAAGACTGTGGGAGGCCTATACCATGGCCAAGTACTGTCCACTCTCTGTTGCTATGGCTACGGCCGTGTAATGGTTATGTGTCGGCCCTGGACTAATTAATCCGAGAGGATGCGGAGTTCAAACCCCATGCATGGCAGTTTTGAGAATTTGAATTCCGTTGGGCAACCTGGAAAGGGGAGGGTGCGATTGAGTGGACTGTGATATTGGCCACAGGTGACGGAGATGCCAACAATCGTTTCCAAACTCACACAGGGAAAGTGGCTGCTTGATAGAAGCTGTAAGGAAGTGGGATAGGCAACTAGGTGCCTTAAGGGAACCACATTCCGAGCAAGAGTCAGTCCCTGGAGGAGACGTGGGGAACAGGCAGCGCGAATCTGTGCAGAGATTAAATGCATCCGGCACTTGCAAGGTTAAAGCAGTCACCATTTGTAGAGGGGAAGAGGAGAGTGGGAGCTTTTATTTACATGCTGCAACCCTCCCCCCACCATTGGCTTTCTCTGCTATTTACACTGATAGTCATTTTGTCAACAGCTTACGTTTATGTAGCACCTTTCAACTAGTGAAACATCCCAAGGTGCTTCACAGGAGTGCAATGAAACAAGATCTGACACCCAATCACATAAGGAGCTACTAGTTCAGCAAAGAGGTAGGTTTTGAGGTACATCTTAGAGAAGAAAGGTAGTGAGTCAGAGAAATTTGGGGAGGGGACTCCAGAGCTTAGGGCCCAGACCGTGGAAGGCACACCTGCTAGTTGTGGAGTGATTAAAATCGGGAATGCTCAGAAGGCCAGAATTGGATGAGCACAGAGGGTTATGGGTTGGAGGAGGTTCCAAAGACAGGGGCATGTGAGGCCACGAAGGGATTTTAAAACCGAGGCGTTGCCGGACTGGGAGTCCATTTAAATCAGCGAGGGAAGGGTGCTGGGCAAAAGAGACTTGGTGCGAGTTGTGAACATGGACAGCAGAGATTTGGATGAATGGAACATAGGTATTAGCCCTCAAATATAGTGCAGCGAGGTTTTAAACATATTGGAGGTTATGGTGAGGCCATGCTGAGTGTTGGGCAGAGACTGAGAGACCCGGAAACCTGCGGCAACCTCTCTGCCGGGCTTTTATTTTTAATTTCCTGTTGGTGTTGATGACCCAGCTGTCCGTCACAGTCTGCCTCCTTCCTCCAAGCATTCCCTAATGATGGCTCCACTGTAAGGATTTGCTCCTGCCCCTTAAATCAGCTGGAATTCTGAAAAAAAAAAACCTTCGCAGATGCTATCCCAAAGCTGGAAGTTAGAATTGTCGCATTATAAAATTGTACAGCGCAGTAGGTGGCCATTTGGCCCATTATGAAGATACTGGCCCTCTGAAAGGCCTGGCTAGTTAATCCCATTTTTCTGCCATTTTCTCGATATATTAGTATATATATAACATATACGTATTTATCCAGTTCTCTTTCGGATACAATCTTCAGCTCCTTGGCAGCCATTCCTGTGGCTGCATCAGAAGGTTCAGGGTTCGATTCATTACCCCCTCCCCTGACCCATGATTGTTCTGGAGACCAGAATTCCAGCTTGGAATTCTCTGTTACTCATGGGTATGTGGCCGAATGGACTGTATCGGCTGTGAACACCCATAAAACCTTCTTGCCGTGTAGGACTAACCCCCGCACCCCTATCTGCTGGTATAAAGATGGTTGTGCCCATGGAAAGAGTGTCATGTCACAGCATCTCAGATTTATCCACCTGTGAGTCCTTTCACGATCTCACGCCATTCCCTCCATGGGAAGTGCACCAAGGCACAAAAATAACAAAGGCACCACCTGGTCACACTGTTAGTCAGCCTGTGAATCCCTCCACCACCTCTCACCGTTCTCTCCAGGGAGAGAGCGAAGATACGAAATAAAATATTGTCCTTTGAAAAGCTATTAAGGGATTCAGCTGAGATAGTGGTAATGTCACTGGACTAGTCATCCAGAGCCCACACTGATACTCTGGGGACACGTGTTCAAATCCCACCACGGTGGCTGGTGGAATTTAAATTCGATGAATAAATCTGGAATTGAAAGTTAGTTTCAGTAATGGTGGCCATGACAACTATCATTGATTTTGTAAGAATCCATCTGGTTCACTAATGTCCTTTAAGGAAGGAAATTTGCTGTCCTTGCCTGGTCTGGCCTACATGTGGGCTCCAGACCCACAGCAATGTGGTTAACTCTTGCCCACTCAGTTTAAGGGCCATTAGGGATGGGCAACAAATGCTCGTGGTGCCAGGGATGCCCATATCCCATGAAAGGACAATAATAACTTCCAGTACGGATTGTGGAAGGCAGAGTTTCCTGTAAGATGCGTGCGTGTGCACTCACACACAGCTAAGAAAAATTGGAGGGAACGTTGATAGTTGGCCATGGTAACCCATGGCTGCCTCTATTCTCACAACCCTCTGTATACAATTTTGGTTTCCTTATGTAAGGAGGGATACAATTGCATTGGAAGCAGTTCAGAGAAGGTTCGCTCAGCTGATTCCTGGGATGAATTTGTTGCCTTAAAAGGAAAGGCTGAACAGGTTTTCAATAATGAAAGTGATCTTATTGAAACACATAAGGTTCTGAGGGGGCTTGACAGGGTGGATGCTGAGAGGATGTTTCCCCTTGTGGGGGGAGCTAGAACTAGGGGTCACAGTTTCAGAATAAAGGGTCTCCCACTTAAGATGGGGATGAGGGGAAATTTCTTCCCCCAGAGGGTTGTTAGTCTGTGGGATTCTCTTTCCCAGAGAGCAGAGGAGGCTGGGTCATTGAATATATTTCAAGGCGGAGTTAGACAGATTTTTGATTGACGAGGGAGTCGAGGGTTATTTGGGTGGGGGGGTGTTGAGGTGGTTGTTGGGAGCAGGTGGGAAAGCGAAGTAAGGGCCATAATCAGATCAGCCATGACCTTATTGAATGGTGCCAGCTTGAAGGGCTGAATGGCCTCCTCCTGCTCCTGTTTCTTTACGTCTTTATTTTCTCTCTCTTCATTCTATATTGCCGCCGCTGCTGACTGCAGGGCTTTAGGGTGTAAATGGCCAGTCGTACAGCACAAGGTTAAAAACCAATTCCTTACACGTCCATTGTCACTTTTCCTCTACGGCTGCCACTGTTCCCACTTTTTGAGGCAGGAAGCGGGAAGGTGAGGGTGGGGGTATCCCCCGTGTTATTGCTCACGGTGTCTCTGATGATACTCTCCTTTGTCAGGATGTTGTCTTAAGTAACGTGACGTATTCTGCCATGTATTATACGCAGCCAAACAGGTTGAGTACAAACTTGTCACTGTTTGAAAATAAGGGGTCGTTCATTTAAGACAGAGATGAGGAGAATTTTTTTCCCTCAGGGGGTAGTGAGTTTTTGGAACTCTCTTCCTCAAAAGGCGGTGGAAGCAGAGTCTTTGAATATTTTTAAGGCGGAGCGAAATAGATTCTTGATTAGCAAGGGGATGAAAGGTTAGCGGGGTGGGCAGGAATGTGGGGTTACATTCAGATCAGCCACGATCTTATAGAATGGCAGAGCAGGCTTGAGGGGCCGAGTGGCCTACTCCTGCTCCTAAATCATATGTTCGTATGCTGCAAATCCTTCCAACACACACCAATGGCGGGCGGTAAGAGCGGGAGAGATTCCTGGTCAGCCATGTGATGGAAAGAACGTTGGAGCCTCTACCATCATTACCCATAGCTCCAGACTATATGTAAAAAGTGCATGTTGCCACAGCAACTCAGGCTCGCTGAGTGAACCGTACCACCCGTGAGGGATTTGGAACAACGTCAGATAAATGGAGTCCAGGTGCAGATCACCCATGATCCAAGTGAATGGTGCAGCAGGCTTGAGGGGCTGAATGGCCTCTTCCTTTCCCTGGCAGGAACCTCCTGGCATAATGGGAGCATGCCAAGCTGCTCCCAAAAGTAATTGATGCAAAAAGGGTGCATAGACACGTTGAAATCTCCGAACGCTCTCAGAAATTGATTATCCGTCCGTTGACCTGCATTGGCGAGAAAGTTTATTCGTTTAATTTCGAGGGAGTTTGGAGCATGCCACCTTCAACGGCCTCAATTAGAGGCTTTGACAAGGGGGGAGGGGAGTGAGTGAGCGAGTTCTTCGAGAAAGTGCAGTGACATCTAATTTGCTATTCCACTTTTTAGCTCGCCTACACAAAGAGGTGGATCACATTTCAACACATTTACAAACTCGCTTTATTACATTATTACAGTGCGAGCTGTCTCTTCAAGCACTGTCTGTCTAGTGTGGTGAGGGTGCAGAGGGACCTTGTAAAGAGGCTGTGTGTACATAGAGTGATGGAGCATCTCAGACTATCACTGCTTACAGTGTTCAGATAGACTCGTAACACCAGCTCCCTTCCCCAGTTCCAATTATTTTTAATTATTTGTTCATGGGATGGGGGCGTTGCTGACTAGGCCAGCATCCCTAATTGCCCTTGAGAACTGAGTGGCATGCTAATATATTTCAGAGGGCATTTAAGAGTCAACCACATTGCTGTGGGTCTGGAGTCACGTATAGCTCAGACCAGGTAAGGACGGCAGATTTCCTCCTCTAAAGGACATTAGTGAACCAGATGGGTTCATTAAAATAAGAGATAGAAAAGAAGATTTGCATTTAGATAGTGCTTTTCACAACCTTAGGACATCCCAAACCATGTTACAACCAATGAAGTACTTTTCTGAAGTGCAGTCGCTGTTGTAATGTAGGAAGATGTGGCAGCCAATTTGCGTACAGCAAGGTCCCACAAAAATCAATGTGATAATGACCAGATAATGTGATTTTTCTGACTTTGATTGAAGGATAATTATTGGCCTTTGCTTTTCTTCAAAATAATGCCTGTGGAACCTCTTACCTCTGCCTCTGAGTGCAGATGGGGTCTTAATTTAATGTGTCCTTCAAAAGATGGCAACTCCAACAGCTCAGTACTCGCTCAGTACTGGAACTGGAAGTGTCAGCCTTGTTTTTGTGCTCCAGTCTTTGGTGTGGGAATTGAACCCATGACCTTCTGACTCAGAGGCCCCCATTGTTAAGTGCGGACATACAGTGCCAGTGTGTAGTGTTGGGCCAGAAGAACCAGGCCTAGTGTTTATTCCCAGCTTCTATTGAATCATCTTTAGCCCTCAATGACCCAGGCCTTGGGTTGAGGGGGAGAATGCAGCCTGGATCCTCATCAGTGTCCAGCTGGGAAGCAGCCACTGGGGTGGAGAAGCAGAACATAGAATGGTTACAGGACAGAAGGAGGCTATTCGGTTAATCGTGTCTGTGCCGACCCTCTGTGAGAGCTAATCATCTAGTCCCGCTCCGCTGCCTTCTCCCTGTAACCCTGCACATTCTTCCTTTTCAGATGACTATCTAATTCCCTCTTGAACGCCTCGATTGAACCTGCATCCACCGCACTTTCAGGCAGCGCATTCCAGATCCTAACTACTCGCTGCGTGAAAAAGTTTTCCCCATGTCCCCATTGCTTATTTAGCCAATCACCTTAAATCAGCTTCCTCTGATTGTTGATCCTTCCACCAGTGGGAACAGTTTCTCCTGATCTACTCTGTCCAGACCCCTCATGATTTTGAACACCTCGATCAAAACTCCTTGCAACCTTCTCTTCTCCAGGGAGAATAGGCCCAACTTCTCAACTATTGGAGACTTCTCAAGCCTCCTGAGACAGCACCTTCCAAACCCACAATCACTACCATCTAGAAGGACAAGAGCAGCAGACACATGGGAACACCACCACCTGGAAGTTCCCCTCCACCACCCTGAGTTGGAAATATATCGCCACCACCTTCTCAAAGGCACTTAGGAATGGGCAATAAATGCTGGCCTAGCTAGCGAAGCCCACATCCCATGAATGAATTAAAGAGACATAAGTGATGTTCCTCATGCCTGGAACCAGTCTCACGAATCTTCTACACCCTCTCTAATGTCTTCAGTTCCTTCCTAAAGTGAGCCGCCCAGAACTGGGCACAACACCCCAGCACTCCAGATGGAACTGAGTGTCAGCGGCTTTTATGGTGACGAGCAATGAAGGTTTTTGAAAGGAAATTTTGAGGGAAATGAATATTTGAAGGTGAGGAAGATACAAAGGCTTAGGGAAGGAGCCCTACATGAACGAAACTCTGGAATTCCCTTCCCAAACCTTTTCATCTCCCAACCTTTCTCTTTCCTTTAAGACGTTCCTTAAAACCTGCCTTTTTGACCAAGCTTCTGGTCATCTGACCTAATATCTCCTTATGTGGCTCGGTGTAAAAGTTTTGTTTGCTGACGCTCCTATGAAGTGCCCTGCAATGTTTTATTATGTGAAGGGTGTGATATAAATGCAAGTTGTTGTTGTAATTTGGAATAACCACCCAAATAAATAATCCACGCCGTTAAATTAGGTTAGGGCTATCAGCCTGGCTACCATTCACCTCACTCCCTGCTTCCTGCTTTTCCCTTGATGTTGGCTTTGGAGCTGCACCTTTAACAGCCAGCCAGTGACAATCAGGGTATTGGAACATGGGAACAGGTGGAGGCCATTCAGCCCCTCGACCATGTTCCGCCAATCAGTGAGACCATGGCTGATCTGTTACATCACTCCATATACCCGCCATTGCCCCATATCCCTCAATACCCTTGGTCAACAAATATCTGCAACCCTCTGTTTTAAAATTAACAATAGATCCAGCAGTCTCAGATGTTTCTTAAGCCTTCGTTTCTCAATGCTTTTATGAACAGGAAATTATATTTTCAGGCTGCATACCTCTCCAGCTATTTTCATTGCAACAATTTGCATTTACATAACCTCTTTAATGTAGTAAGATTCCCCAAGGTACTTCATTGGAGGTGACCATCAGTCAATAATTGGCACTGCTGTTGCCAGAGACAATTGGGAGGTTCTCCAGAGCTTAGTGCCCAAGTGGTTGAAAATGCAGCTGCCACTGGTAGAGTGAAGGAAGTGTGGGATGCACAAGAGACCAGAATTGGAGGAGTGCAATGGTCTCTTGGGTTGGAGGGATGGAAGAGGTTATGCGGCGAGAGAGTGGTGGGGGGGGCAGGTAGGGGCAAGGCCATGGAACAACTTGAGAACATGAGTGAGAATTTTAAAATCCGGACGTTTGCTGGACTGGAAGTCAATGTAGGTCAGGGAGCAGAGAGGTGAGCAGGACCTGGTATGAGTTAAGGTACAGGCAGCAACGTTTTGGATGAGCTCAAGTTCATGGGGGTGGGTGAAAGACAGGGGGCATTGGAGAATGTTGGAATAGTTGGAGTCTGGGGCCACCAAGAAAGAATGATATGTTGAGGGCTGAAATTTCTAATCTTAATTAGGCAATAATGAGAGCTGTAGATACAAAGTGCCAGCAACAATGTCCAAGACATCGCTCGCCAATCCTCGGAGACGCCCAGACAATGTGAGATGATTGAGAACAGTCAAAAGGCTTCTTGGGCCTTGTGAGGTTGAGGATAATCCTTATTATTCACTTGAATGTCAGCTCTTAGAAGCAAGCAATAGGGAGGTATCAGATTAATCTTTATTTATTGATATTCTAAGAACAAACACAGCAAGTGCAATATTAATGAGGCTGAGGCAAATTATCACAGGCAACAAACTCATAAGGGCCTTAGTAACTAAATCAGATCAACTGTACATTGGTTTGTTGTCCTTATAGAGTTAATTATGTGAAATAAACATATTTTTATTTCTTTCATGGGATGTGGGCATCACTGGCAAGGCCAGCATTCATTGCCCATCCCAAATTGCTCTTGATCCGAGAGACTTGCTAGGCCATTTCAGAGGGCAGTTAAGAGTCAGTTACATGTTCATCTGGAGACAGACTAGCTAAGGATGGAAGATTAGGGAACTAGATGGATTTTTATGACTATCAATAACAATTTCATGGTCACCATTCCAGATTTATGAATTGGATTTAAATTCCACCAGCTGCTGTGGTGGGATTTGAACCTACGTCCCCACACTATTAGCCTGGGTTCCTGGATTACTAGTCTCGTGACATTACCACTACACCATTGTCTCCCGTGAGAACATTAGCAAGTAAGCATGTCTATAGTTAGTACGCGAGTACATAAGGATAATATATTAGCGTGTTAAAGGTCATGCAGACCACTTGTCCCTTTTGTGAATGCTCATTAGCAATATTATCTCTTTATGGATATCTGGACATCCCACACACGCACCATTAGGAGAGTTTCTTTTCATCTTGAGTTTTTATTAAACTGAAGCCG
>NC_135907.1:19034502-19207002 GCF_964194155.1 Cetorhinus maximus | reverse complement strand
GGGCAACAAGTGCTGGCCTCGCCACTGATGTCCACATCCCATGAGTGAACAAAAAAAAAATAATCCAGCTGTATCGATGTGAATAGAAAAAAAACTTCCAGTTGTGAACGCCATATTGGTTCAGTTGTTTAAGTGTGAATGGAACCCCAATCCTGTTGTGTGTTTTGATAAATCCAGCTTTCAGTTACTCAGTAAAAAGAAAGACTTGCATTTATATAGCGCCTTTCCCCACCACCGGCTGTCTCGAAGCACTTTACAACCAGTAAAGTACTTTCTAATATGTCGTTACTGGTGTAATTTGGAAATGTGGTAGCTGGTTTGAGCACAGCGAGATCCCACAAGAGCGAAGCAATTTTCCTGGAACTCAGATTGTGCTGCTCAGGGCACTCATCTCTCAGTCACCAGGTCAGGTCCCGTGAGACTGAATGATTCCTGCACCCCCCTGTGTATTAACTATCACAGCTGCACAATATATCAGAATGAACAGAAATGGCACTGTCTGTCACACCGAGCCATTGCACACCCGCTGTAAAACCTCACCGTCCCACATCGCTGTATGCTGTTCTACCAGGAGCCAAGATGGAACCTGTCATTGGGACCATTTTTACCCAATCTGTGCCCTTTGAAGAGAAAAATTCACAGGGCCATTGGAGAAATTAAGATAGGGGAGTGGGACTAGGTGAGGCACCATAGCAGAGAGCCAGCACAGGCACGATGGGCCGAATGGCCTCCATTTTTGATTCATTCATAAAGAAAAAAAGAAAGACACGCTTCTATATAGCGTTTTTCACAACCACCAGGTGCCCCAAAGCTCTTTCCCCATTGAAGTGCTTTTTGAAGTGTGGTCACTGGTGTAATGTAGGAAGCGTGGCAGTTAGTTTGTACACGGCAAGATCCCACAAACAGCAATGTGATGATGACCAGATAATCTGTTTTTTTTTTTGGTGATGTTGACTGAGGGATAAATATTGGCCAGGCCACCAGGGAGATCTCCCTTGCTCTTCTTTGAAATAGTGCCATGAGGTCTTTTAAATCCACTCAAGAAGGCAGATGGAGCTTCAGTTTAATGTCTCATCTGAAAGACACGATGCAATGTGAGCATCACAGGCAAGACCAGCATTTGTTGCCCATCCCTAGTTGCTCTTGAGAAGGTGGCGGTGAGATGCCGTCTTGAATCGCTGCAGTCCATGTGGTGTAGGTACACCCACAGTGCTGTTAGGGAGGGAGTTCCAGGATTTTGACCCAGTGACAGTGAAGGGACGGCTAATATATTTCCAAGTCAGGACGCTATGTGCCTCCAGGTGGCGGTGTTCTCATGTGTCTGCTGCCCTTGTCTAGGTGGCAGAGATCGTGGCTTTGGAAGGTGCTGTGGAAGGAGCCTTGGCGAGTTGCTGCAGTGCATCTTGTAGATGGTACACACTGCTGCCACTGTGCATCGGTGATGGAGGGAGTAAATGTTTAAGATGTTGGATGGGTTGCCTATCAGATAGGCTGCTTTGTCCTGGATGGCATTGAGTATCTTGAGTGTAGTTGGAATGTGGTTAGACTGTGCCATAACCATTCTATGATTCTATAATTCTATACAATCCAAACTCAATCCACTCGATGACTCATTTTGACAGCACATCAGGCTAGAATCCATTTAATGGAAGGATTCAGAGCAAATATTACCAAAACCCCCGTGACCTCATAACTTGTAGCCCACGAGATCGTAATTCAGTTTTACCACAGCTTTTCAGCAGATAGAAGGAGGAAGTGTGTATTTACTTGGAATGGTTTAAAATGATTTAAAACAGAGTTTTCTGAAACCTCCTTCATAAAAACATAAGCGCTTAAGAAATAGGAGCAGGAGTGGGCCATTTGACCCCTTGACTCTGCTCTGCTAATGTTCAATAAGGTCTGCTCTTGGCCTCAACTCCACTTTCCTTCCTGCCCCCCAGAAGTTTTCACTCTGCTAATGTTCAAGAATCTTTATCAAAGAACAAAGAACAAAGAAAAGTACAGCACAGGAACAGGCCCTTCGGCCCTCCAAGCCTGCGCCGATCATATTGCCCGTCAACTAAAACATTTTGCACTTCCGGGGTCCGTATCCCTCTATTCCCATCCTATTCATGTATTTGTCAAGCTGCCTCTTAAATACCACTATCGTACCTGCTTCCACCACCTCCTCTGGCAGCGAATTCCAGACACTCACTACTCTCTGCGTAAAAAACTTGCCCCGCACATCACCTTTATAGTTTTCTTCTCTCACCTCAAATCTATGTCCCCTAGTAATTGACTCTTCCACCCTGGGAAAAAGCTTCTGACTATCTAGTCTGTCCATGCCACTCATAATTTTGTAAACTTCTGTCAAGTCGCCCCTCAATCTCCGTCGCTCTAGTGAGAACAATCTGAGTTTCTCCAACCTCTCCTCATAGCTAATAACATCCAGACCAGGCAGCATCCTGGTAAACCTCCTCTGCACCCTCTCCAATGCCTCCATATCCTTCTGGTAATGTGGTGACCAGAATTGCATGCAATATTCCAAGTGTGGCCTAACCAAGGTTCTATACAGCTGCAGCATGACTTCCCAGCTTTTATACTCAATACCCCTGCCAATGAAGGCAAGCATGCCATATGCTTTCCTGACTACCTTATCCACCTGCGTTGCCACTTTCAGTGACCTGTAGACCTGTACACCCAGATCCCTCTGCCCGTCGATGCACTTAAGGGTTCTGCCATTTACTGTGTAATTCCTGCCTGTATTAGACCTTCCAAAATGCATTACCTCCCATTTGTCCGGATTAAACTCCATCTGCCATTTCTCCACCCAAGTCTCCAACCGATCTATATGCCGTTGTATCCTTTGACAATCCTCTTCACTATCTGCAACTCCTCCAACCTTGGTGTTGTCTGCAAACTTACTAATTAGCCCAGTTACATTTTCCTCCAAATCATTTATGTATCTCAGCCTCAATGACCCAGCCTCCACAGCTCTCTGGGGTAGAGGATTCCAAAGATTTACAACCCTGTGTGAGAAGAATTTTCTCCTCATTTCCACCTGAAACGGGAGAGCCCTTATTCTGAAACCCTTAGTTCTCGATCCCCCACGAGGGGAAACATCCTCGCCCTCAGCATCTACTCTGTCAAGCTCCCTCATAATCCTCTATGTTTCAATCAGACCACCTCACATGCTTCTTAACTTTAATGAGCCTAATAACCCTTCAGTAGCTCAACAATCCTACAACTCTGGCCTCTCGTGTATTCCCAATTCCCTTCACTCCACCATTGGAGGCCATGCTTTCATCTACCTAGGCCCGAGGCTGTGGAATTCCTGCGGTCCCCGCTTCTCTCTCTTTGTTTAAGACTCAACTTAAAACAATCTCATTCTATGAGGGAGTTTTTGATTACTTGTGCTAATGTCTCCTCTCCAGCTCGGTGCTAATCTTTGAAAGATTATGCTCCTGTGAATAGGGTTACCAACTATAATTAAATATATTCCTGGAGGTTTCATCACATGACTCTCTCCCACGCTCCAGCCATTAGTCGGCCAACACATACCTCCTTGTGGCGTACTGCCCGCCTATGCCAATTGGAAAGCATAAAGACTCATTACCCAATTGGATGATGCCTGACTGTCAGCCAAATAGCCTTTTTTCCCCCATTTTCAATATTTTTATATCTTGTAAAGAGATATGTTCAAAGGTAATAACCAAAAACACCCAATTTTTTTTAATGTCCTGGTGACTTTTCCCCAGGGTTGCGCACAGCAGTGTCCTGGGAGATTGATCTCCAGTTCCTGGAGACCCCAGGCCAATCCTGGAGGGTTGGCAACCTGACTTGTGAAGTGCCCTGAGACTTTTCAAACTACGTTGAAGGGGGCAATTTAAATGCCCACAGAGGCCCAATGGCTATGAGGAAACTTTCGCAAGTAACCCCTGAAGAAGCCTTGGCAGATGAATTTCGAGCACTAAAGCCAGTCTTTCATGGGGTTCTGAGGTGTTACGTGGGCTCCTTGGGCCCAATTTTAATTCTGTGTAAGTGAATGAGTTTTAAGTGAGCTGCCCCTTGTCTTGCCCCTCTTTCTCTCTGTCTCTCTCCATCCTTCCCCCCCACCCCTGCCGCCCCCCCCTGCCCCCCCCACCCCCCCCATCCCCCCCATTTCTCATTCCAACCTCGCTTCACCATTGAGCTCTCTACAGATCTGTCCTTCACTCCTTGCTGTCTAATCCTCTAATCCTCCAATCACAACTTCACTCACACTTTTCCTGTTGGGTTTGAGTGTTCCACTTGCAGCTGCTCTCAGCCACTTTCTCACAGGCCCTGCCATGGAGCGTTGCGCACCTCCACACTGCAGTAAAGACCGTTTTAGAGGACATAGACCCAAGAGCAAAATGTGGAGCAGGGAAATGGAAAAGGGTGGTTGGGGGGTTGGGGGGAAGGTGGGGGTGGGGGGGAGTTGACGCGGAAAGGCTCTGAATTAAAAGGAGCAAAACACGAAGACTGGAAAGAGATGAAAATAAGAGCTAAAGCTGGTGAGTGAAAGCAAATTGGGATGAAGAGGTGGTGACAGTGAAATTCCGCTTCGAGACCAAATCTGGGGACCACTTGCACTGTTGGGCCAAATTCAGGGACCACTTAGGCCGTGGGACCAAATCCGGGGACCACTTTCATTGAGGGACAAAATCCAGGGCCAGTTTACCGTGGGGGATCAAATCCAGGGGGCATTTACATTGATATTTAAAATGTGTATGTGAGTGCTTCAGCGTGGGAAATGGTCACGCTGGAGAAACCGGCTCCAGTGAAGCTGAAAGGCAAAGCATCTTTCATGGCTTACAGGTGGGCCCAAACCTTCTGACTAGTTAAGTTCTTTCAAAGTGTAGTCATGATTATAATGTAGGAGTCCTTCCTTGCAATGGCAACCTGAGTGCTGTACTCAGTTACCTTTATCCTTCAACTAAAGTATGTACATTCTGACTTTTCTCAAGGTTTCTCTGGATAACCTTTCACCCCCAGCCCCTCCCCCTCTGCTCAGAGTAACCATTGACAACGCAGCTGAGCTGCAGAATTGCTGAGATTGTTAATGGCTCTTGAACGTATCATGGTGGAGTCAGATGGTGATTGGTGATGTGTTATTGGCAGCAGCTCTTCACAGTCAGTCCCAATGAATGTAACCATGGCAACACCTAGATCCACCTGGTCTTGCACCAAAATCCTAAGGATGAGTGTCACTGATGTCTTTTTTTCTCTGAAACGTAGAGATGTGAATGAATGGGGGTAACTGGGATCAGGTTAGACAGGGGGTTATTTGAATGAACAATTCATGAATCTGTTTGATGACTTGTCTTGATGAGGTGAAAGCATGAAACAGGAAAGGAAGTGTCTTGTGACAATAGCATTGTCAGTGGTGATTTCTAGCACCTCAACCCCAACTGCTAACCACTAAACCCAAACATAACCAATCACCCTAACCTTAAACCGTGCAGCGTCAGTAGTGTGATACTTGGGATATATTGTGGGGTCAAGGGCCATTAATGATGTCAGCAATTCTGTAGCTCAGCTGCGTTGTCAATAGTTACCCTGAGCAGAGGGGGAGGGAGGGGTGAAAGGTCATCCAGAGCAACCTTGAGAAAAGTCAGAATGTACATACTTTATTTGAAGGATAAAGGGAACCGAGTACAGCACTCAGGTTGTCGTTGGAAGGAAAGACTCCTACATTATAATAGTGACTACACTTTGAAAGAAATTAACTGGCCATAAAATGGTTTGGGCCACCCGGAAGCCATGAAGGATGCTATATTCTTGCAAAATCTTCAGCTTTCCTTTGGCCCTGTGGAGGGCCCCCCTGGAGATAATGCTGACAGAGCGTGTGCAACCCCGAGTGTTATGTGCTTAACGCTGATAAAACCATGGCAGCCAGTTGCGATTATACGAGGATTTAGGGGTGCAGGAAGTCAGACAAGGGAGGTGCATTCCTGACAGAATTTTGGGCGGCCCATTTTGACTTTGTGTCCTTCCTGTTGGGCCTTACCTTTCTCCTGCTTAGCAGGATAGTAGAATAGAACTGGTTAAGTTGGTAGAAGCTGGATTGTGGTTCAATAGAAGCTGACTGCTTCCAGTAGTTGAGGGGTCAAACCAAGGAGCTGTCCGTACAAGATTAAGGGGTTGAAAATGGGAACGGTAGAAACTATTTTTACACAGAGCTGTGAGGTTGCGGAAGGAATCGTTTTCTTTTATTCTTTCACTGGATGTGGGCATCACTGGCAAGTTCAGCATTTGTTGCCCATCCCTAATTGCCCTTGAACTGAGTGGCTTTCTTGGCCATTTCAGAGGGCAGTTAAAAGTCAACCACATAGCTGTGGATCTAGAGTCACGTGTTGCCGGTCCAGGTAAGAATGACAAATTTCCTTCCCTGAAGGGCATAAGTGAACAGATGGGTTTATATTCCTCATTCCAGCTTTTTTTTAAAAAAAGATTGAATTTAAATTCCACTAGCTGCCGTGGTGGGATGAACCCACGTCCCCAGAGCATTAGCCTGGTTCTCCGTATTGCTGGGCGAGTGTCATTACCACTATGCTACCACCTCCACGAATAAAATCTAACTGTAAGTATGTATTGGTACTCAACCAGCCCGCGCTTGCAAAACTCAGAACATAACCTCACAGCTCTGTGTAAAAATAGTTTCTGCCGTTCCCATTTTCAACCCCTTAATCTTGTACGGACAGCTCCTTGGTTTGACCTGGCAGGCTGGGTGGGAGTGGGCGTGGAGCTGATCGCCGCCCGTGATTGGCTGTGCTCTGCCATTTTATGTGGGCGATCCAATTAAGGCCCGCCCAGTGTGACGCGAGGCCGATAGCGCTGCGGGCGGTGGGGGGCGGGGAGGAGGGAGAGTCGGGGCCTGCGCTGTTTTGCGCACGCCCACAAATGAGCGCAGAAATCTCCCAGAGGCAACGGAGCTGCCTTAGGGAGATTAAGTTGATGATAAAAGTTTATAAATAGTAAAAGTTAAAAATTATTTAGACATGTCCCCTCATGTGACAGTGTCACATGAGCTGGGACATGTTTATGAATTGTGTAAAAATTAATGAATAATTTTATATAACCTTCATGAAACTTCATCCCGCTCGTGGATGAGTTTTCTGAAAAATGTGAAGGCCACTTGGGCTCTTCGCCTGCCCGCCGATCTTAAGGTTGGACGGGCAGTGCTGTCAATTATCTAAATTACTTTCCTATAGGCCTTTGACAGTTCGGCGTGTGCGCCCGCCGAACGAAAGATCTAAATGATGCGCGATGTCATTGGGACGCACGCCCGACTTCATCTTGCGTCATTTTGCACGTCGGTGTGTTGGGCCCGCCCCCACACACTGACTGCAATATTCAGGCCAATGTCTATCACTCAATATGATTCCGCCATTTAGCACTTACAGAACAGTCAAAGTGTGCTGATAATTACACTAACAAACAATGTAAGATTATCAGTCAGGCTTGCAACGTGGCTTACTTATGCTTGCTAGAAACTACATATATACACAGGGACCTATCTTCTGCAGGCAAAAAAAACATGTCCAAGCATTGTGCCTTTTTTGAATTAAACAAAAGTGTGGGAGTGACAGTAATTTCTTGGTGCATTCTCCATGGCAGTGTCTCGGCCAACCAGAGTTGACTTGCCAACAAATCGTGCACCCTTTTCTTGTGCAGTATAAATTGTTGCTCACTTTGAAATTTTGTATTCTTGCGCCTGTCCTGATGAGTGCAAGACAAAAAGCTTTGACAGCATGTCTCTTTTTTCAGCAATATACTGATATAGTTTATCCTTATTTCTATTTTAATAACTTAGGAATGTTGCCCACTCCAAGTGTCAAGAAATTGAATCAAACCCAGCAAGAAAAAATGAGTTTAAAACCCTCCAATCTACAAATTGTGTTTCTTTGGTTTAATTTCCTCTTATTTCTCCCACAGATTCTTTCCATCATGGAGATCGGGGACATCTCATTTGATGGTCATTGCGTTTTTTTTTTAAAGCAATTTTCTTTTGGGGCATTCTGAGATTTTAATATTTACTAATTGATCAGATTACAGGATAGAATTTCTGCTTTATTGTCTCAAACCCCTCTTGTGCCCTGGCCTGAACAGTCTTGGTGGAATGGGCTTTGAAAACAGAGCCTGTCTTATTAAAGGTTTATTAACAGTATTAGTTTTAGCTGAAAGTTCTGTTTGATTTTTCTCTATGGATGGGAGGTGTGATGTGTGTGAAATATTTGACTGGAGTTGCAGATGCAGCATATAATGAATGGTGACAACTGAAGAATCCTGCTTCGGACATCAGAAAGTAGGCTTTGTAGCCTAGAGTATAAAGCAAGACTTTATTAACAACTCATAAATATATACATCTATACAGTAGAGGATACCGGTATGGAGCTGACTCCATCCTAAGTCTTTACACATCTCTGTCCATTTGTAGACTGACCTTGGCTCTAGATCATGTGCCTTCTTCTGTGGGCGGTACTGTACTCAGTGCCACATTAGACCCTGCGACAACAACCACATCTTCTACTCAAAGCTATGTACCTAATGATTGGTTCTTCCAGTGTCGGGGTTGGCCAGTTTTTTTAATTCATTTGTTCTCCGGATGTGGGCGAGGTTGTCCAGGCTGCCATTATCGCTCTCACCCCTCGTTAGCCCTGAAGTGCTGATTGTTCCTTTTCCTTCATCAACTGTGAGCCCACTTCAGTTTACACCATGTGATGTGTGACTGGAGTCACTTGTCGGCCGGGCCAGGTAGGGGGGAGGTGCTCTTCCCTGAAGGACTCGAGAAATTCAGGGGCAGGATCTTTACTGTGGGCTTTGGAAGCCCAGGATCGGGGCCAAATGGGGATCAGAAGCCTGCATTGCATATGGGAACAGTCATCTGGCTGTGATTTTCCCTGGATGGGCCAATTTGTGGCCAGAGGATGGGCTCATCATCCTATTAAGGACAGCGGGTGGGCTCTCAAAGCTCGAGGGCCAATAGAAGGCAACTCAGCACTGAAGAGCCAGTAGGCTGCCCAATCAGGCAGGAGGAGAGAAAGACAGAGGGTGTCTCAAGATGGAAGTGTCCTCACTCTCTTTTTTAACCTTAAACTAAAAAATGATCTCAGCAGCCGGGCCCCCGTTGCGCAGAGCAGGAAACCCCTCCGCAGGGTGGGCTGTGGCTACAGCTGAAGCCAGGCAGGCAGGGAAGGCCTTAAAACCTGCCTGCTGGGATGTCTGCTCCAGGCAGCTCAATGGTTTCCCGAGGCCTCTGGAGACCTGGACACTTCCACTCGGCCTCCAACAATAGGCTTTGAGCAAGATCAGTTGGCTACCCGTCGCTTGTGGGAGGGGTCTCCATGCCCACCACCCCAATACTGCTCTGGACTAACGGCCCGGGAGTGGGATAGAGTAGCACACCAGCTGATGGTGCCAAATCACGCACCCATCATGGTCTAAAAATTCAGCCCCTAGTTGAGTTTTTTGAGTGCCAAGCCACAAATGAGCAGATTTACTGGATTGAATTTGACACTGACGTTTGGACACATCACCCCACTCTATCTGTTACAGTGCCACCCCATCTGTGAGACATTTTGGTGGAGCAAGTAAGGGAAAAACTGTTTCCATTGGCAGGAGGGTTGTAACCAGAGGACACCGAGTTAAGAGAATCGGCAAACAAATCGAGTCAGAGGGAACTGAGGAACTATTGTAATCTGGAAGGCACTGGGTGTTGGAAGCAGCTTCAATAGTAGTTTTCAGAGGAAGTTGGATATATTCATGGGAGGAAACAGCTTGCAGGGTTACAGGGAAAGAGTGGGACTGATTGGAGCAATCTTTCAAAGAGCCAACACAGGCTCGATGGACCAAGTGGCCTCCTTCAGCCAGTAGGATCCTATGGTTCTGATAACGTGAAGGCCCCAGATTCAACTCCTGGCCTTTGCTCTCTTATCTGAACTTATCTGGGTAGCAGCGAGGAACAGGATAGTTGATTCCTGGCCTGGGGGTGAGAAGGGCTAACGTTAGCCGAGGGTCCATTTAACATCTGCTGTGCAGCGATTCCCTTATTGGTGGGTATGCGTTAAATAAACAGCTGATACGTGAAAACTGAATCCCAAGCGAAGTATAAAACTAGCTCCTCCCACTTTCATGATAGTTGGTTTATTTACAGAATGTAGCATTACATAAGCCTGCCTCCTACCTACCCACCCAGTGTTCCAGCAGTTCTTCTTTACACATGCTCAAGGGACTTAATCAATCAACACCCTCCACCTATTTATCCTTAACCTTAACAATACAATTAACATAACATTAACAATATATCCTGGGATTTACTCTGCAATCTTAGCTTCGGTTGAGCATAGGATGAGCTTGAGGGGTTGTGGAGGGAGGGGAAGAATCAGAGCCATGTTGACTCAGCACGCACTCTGACCTCTGTTCCCGCTGAGCAAGGCTCCCCGCTGAATTTAACCTTCTACCTGAGTTGACCCTTGAAGGATGGATCATTTGGGTCAGCTCACAGAGCCCTTAGTGCCTGGAACCTAGAATCAGGAGAAGAGGGGCAGGGTGGGCAGTAAGCTGGGCAGACAGGCGTGCATACCAGTCCTGGTGCTGTATGTTTCAAAGCGCAGAGTTGCTTGAATATAAGAGAGAGAGAGTCACAGGTTTGTGGTTCCTCTCCCCTCGCCCACGCAATTCACTTTGGTGGTCATTAACTGTTTGACGTTATTTCTTTCATTAAATAATATTTTTAGGTTTCATTTTCTGAGAATGATTTTTCTCAGAATCTTAACCTGAAGTAATTTTATCAGCCTTAACATAAAATTTCCATTTTTTTCCCCCACTCTCTTTCAACAGAAATGCCTTCGATTTAATCCTGATGCCACGATTTGGGTTGCTAAGCAACAGGTACTGTGTACGTTAAACGAGAGCCTGAAGGACGTGCTAAATTATGGCTTGTTCCAGCCTGCCACCAATGGACGAGACGCCAAGTTTCTGAATGAGGAGAAGCTGCTACGGGAATACCCACAGTCCTTTGAGAAGGGGGTGCCTTATCTGGAGGTGGGAATGGGTGACGGGCCCCAACGCTTGGAGGGGGCAACTTGGGTCAAGATAACATGGAGGCACATGTTCGATGTTGAACTTAAGACCTGCGAGTGTGTTCACATAAGGAGCTCAAGAAATAAAGGCTTCCATTTGCAGTACTCTAGTACAGTGCTGAGGGAGTTCTGCACTGTCAGAGCTGCAGTCTCATTGGATGTTATATCGAGGATTCATCTGTCCTCTCTGGTGGATATCAAAGATCCCATGGATATATTTTTTTTATTTATTCAGGGGATGTGGGCCTTGCTGGCTAGGCCAGCATTTATTATCCTAATTGCCCTTGAGAAGGTGGTGGTGAGCTGCCTTCTTGAATCGCTGCAGTCCATGTGGTGTTGGTACACCCACAGTGCTGTTAGGGAGGGAGTTCCAGGATTTTGACCTAGCGACAGTGAAGGAACGGCTATATATTTCCAAGTCAGGATGGTGAGTGACTTGGAGGAGAACTTCCAGGTGGTGGTGTTCCTATGTATCTGCTGCCCTTGTCCTTCTAGATGGTAGAGGTCGTGGGTTTGGAAGGTGCTGCCTAAGTAGGCTTGGTGAGTTCCTGCAGTGCATCTTGTAGATGGTACACACTGCTGCCAATCTTGAAGAAGAGCAGAGGAATTATCCCCAGTGGCCTGGCCGATTCTTCTCCTTCAACCAATGTCACTAAAACGGATTAAAACCAAAATCTGTGGATGCTGGAAATCTGAAACAAAATTAGAAAATGCTGGAAAAACTCAGCAGGTCTGGCAGCATCTGTGGAGAGAGAAACAGAGTTAATGTTTCGATTCCATATAAACTGTCTTCAGAGCCGAAGAGAAGTGGAAATGTGATGAAATTTATACTGTTTAAGGGGGTAGAGCAGGTGAAGCTGGATAGAAGGCCAGTGATAGGTGGGGGCTAAGGAGAGATTGGCAAAGATGTCATGAACTAAAGGACAAAGGTAATGGTAGTGGTAAGGGCTAAAAAAGGTGTTGATAGTGGAATATAGGTAAGAAAAGAGGATGTGATAATAGCAAAACAAGGGTAGCATTGTGTAAAAGAACAACATGGAACAAGTGACAGGTGGCCCTGCTGGGGATGGGGTGGGGGGAGGGGGCAGTGGTGGGGAAAAAAAGGATAAAAAGTGGTATAGAAGGGGGTATAAAAAGGGATAAAACCATGGATAAAATGAATAAAAATGAGTGGATAAAAAATAAAAATGAAGGTTGAAAAAAGGGGATTAAAAAAGTGGTGAAGATAGAGGAGAGAGCGCACGGTCTGAAGTTGTTGAACTCAATATTCAGTCCGGAAGGCTGTAAAGTGCCTAGTCGGAAGATGAGGTGCTGTTCCTCCAGTTTGCGTTGAGCTTCACTGGAACATTGCAGCAGGCCAAGGACGGACATGTGGGCATGAGAGCAGGGTGGTGTGTTGAAATGGCAAGCGACAGGGAGGTCTGGGTCATGCTTGCGGACAGACCGATGGTGTTCTGCAAAGCGGTCACCCAGTCAGCATTTGGTCTCTCCAATGTAGAGGAAACCGCACTGGGAGCAGCAAATACAGTAGACTAAATTGAAGGAAGTGCAAGTGAAGCGCTGCTTCACTTGAAAGGAGTGCTTGGGCCCTTGGACGATGAGGAGGGTGGAGGTAAAGGGGTAGGTGTTGCACCTTCTGCGATTGCATGGGAAGGTGCGATGAGAAGGGGATGAGACGTTGGGGGTGATGGAGGAGTGGACCAGAGTGTCCTGGAGGTAATGGTCCCTATGGAATGCTGATGGGGGGGTGAGGGGAAGATGTGTTTGGTGGTGGCATCATGCTGGAGTTGGCGGAAATGGCGGAGGATGATCCTTTGAATGCGGAGGCTGGCGGGGTGAAAAGTGAGGACAAGGGGGACCCTATCATGGGTTCTGGGAGGGAGGGGAAGCTGTGAGGGCAGAGGCAAGGGAGATGGGTCAGACATGGCTGAGGGCCCTTTACCATTTTTTATCCCCCCCTTCTATCCCATTTCCTATCTTTTTTCCCCCACTCCATCCCCAGCAGGGCCACCTGTCACTTGTTCCATGTTGTTCTTTTACACAATGCTAGCCTTGTTCTGCTATTATCACATTCTCTTTTCTTACCTTTATTCCTCAACACCTTTTTTAGCCCTCACCTCTACCATTACCATTGTCCTTTAGTTCATGACATCTTTGCCAATCTCTTCTTTGCCCCCACCTATCACTGGCCTTCTATCCAGCTTCACCTGCTCTATCCCCTTAAACAGTATAAATGTCATCACATTTCCACTTCTCTTCAGCTCTGAAGAAGGATTGTACGGACTCGAAACATCAACTCTGTTTCTCTCTCCACAGATGCTGCCAGACCTGCTGAGTTTTTTCCAGCACCTTCTGTTTTTATTTCTCTAAAACAGATAATCCAGTCATTATCAGCTTGCTGTTTCTGGGAGCTTGCTGTGCGCAGTTTGGCTCCCGTGCTTTCTACATTACAACAGTGGCTACATTTCAAAAGTATTTCATTGGCTGTAAAGCGCTTTGGGGAGTCCTGAGGTTCTGAAAGGCTCTATGCATTTGTGTAGCACCTTTCACAACCTCAGGATTCCCCAAAGCACTTTACAGCCAATGAAGTACTTCTGAAATGTAGTCACTGTTGTAGAAAACATGGCAGCTACCTTTTACACACCGAGCTTCCCCCAAAACACCAATGTGGTGATGACCAGGTGATCTTTTTTCAGTGATGTTGGTTGACAGATAAATATTGGCCAGGACACCAGGGAGAACTCCCTGTCTTTCTTTGAAGATAGCGGCTGTGGGATTTTTTTTTAATGACCACCTGAGAGTGCGGATGGGGCGTTGGTTTGACAACTTAGCCAAGAAACGACACTCAGAGGCACTGGGAGGGCCAGCGTAGGTTGTGTGCTCGAGTCTCTGGAGTGGGGTCTATGAGACTCGCAACCTTCTGATAAGAGGGCCAACCACTCAGCCCAGAGTTAATGGTAAAAGCTGAAACATGAGCTTCCTTCATTCAGGCTGCTGAATTGAAAAACCCACTCAAGTGTTCTCTAATTATTTAATCATCTCCCTACAAATTTATTCCCATCATCTTCAATTTTGCTTCCTGTCAAATAATCATCCAATTGCGTACTTGGCTTTGATTTGCAGGAATCTGTAATGGTGAACATCTTTCTTGGGCCTTAGTACTGAAGAATTATCCTAATTTTGCTTTAGAAAAAATCAACTGAAAGACAAATTTATCACCTTATTTTTTTTAAAGCCTGCTTTGTATAGGGATTTTTCAACCAATCAAGCCTCCCCAAAGCAGAATTATGGATGCAGCACATAGCTCCAGCTGAACAAATTGGCACTTCAGTTTGTTTGTTAATGTCAAGTGTTCCGCAATTATTGTCACAACCTTGAGGGTTGGTTGGTCAGCTGTTCTGAGAGACCTGGGCCTAGGAGAAATTGAAGGCCTTTCAGGGAAAGCTGGAGGTTAATGGCAGATAGGGCCTGAGAACTAGGCCTGAAGGAAAGAGACATTATAAAGAAGTGGGATCTGAAGGAGAGAATGGCCTGTTCTGAAAGAATTGATCCTGAAGGAAAAACGAGAGCTTGACCTAAGGATGCTGGGCCAAAAAGGAGGGCCCATGAAGGGGTTGGGCCTGAAAGGAGGCACCATGAGGGAGTTGAATCTGAAGTAGGAGGGACCATGAGTGAGTTTGGCCTGAAAGGAGAGCTGGGAGTTGGACCTGAAAGGAAAGGTATTATGAAGGAGTTGATCCTGAAGGAAAGAAGATCTTTTTGTGAGGGAGTTGGGTTTGAAAGATACCAGCAGTTGGGATCAGCCTGAGTGGGTTTGTTCTTGTGGAGAAAAGAGGTCTAAAGTGAGCTTCCAATGGAGGCCCATGAGAATAGAGCAACTGTGGGCTTCTGATGTGAGGTTCTTCGGTTTTTGGGCAGAATTGAGCACTTTTTTTTTCCCCTTGGGGAGCCTTGGGTCAAATTTTGGAATTATGTCTATGGATTTTCCGGTAAGCCATGCGTTCCCTTGATAAGGAAGCAGTAGGAATCCTGGATAAATAATGGAATGTAAAATTCATGTAGTGCTCAGATAACACAGAGAAGTACATGGGATATGACTTTATGCCCAATTCTCTCACTTTGCAATCCCATTGTCATTGAGGAAAGGTGTTGTGAAGGGAGTAGATGTTTCTCGATAAGTATCTGAGGCTAAGCGCTTGTTCAGCATCAACAGTGGGTGTGTCCATGTTGACAACAACTGGTTAAAGGGATGAGTAGGATGCATAACTTGGGATATGCACTAATAACATTGAATACACTGGGGAGATCTAAAACAGAAGTCTATGATGCTGATGCCATCTTTTACTTTCCTTTACAGTTTCGTTACAAGACGAGGGTTTACAAACAGACAAATCTAGATGAGAAGCAGCTGGGGAAACTACACACAAAGGTCAGCTTCATTTAATACAACTGTATTGAGAAATGAGATGGTGGAGGGTTGGAGAGGGGCTCCAGAGTTCATCACTCAGCAGGGTATTGTGCCTTTTTGCACACCTTGTCAATGTTCACCAGTTTTTCTATGTTGTATATTTTATATCTTGGAGCTATTCAGAGATGACACTTTCTATGTGTGTAACAGGTTTTATTCGCAGTGTTTTAAAATGTCTGCTCCATACTTCAGCTCTGGCTTTCAACTCTTTTTACAGTTTGTTTACTTTACCCTGAGTCCACACCCAGGCTTAAACAATCAAGCACATTGAGCATTAATGGTAGACAGGTGAACATAATTAAACAACAGAACAATTGAACGCTACGCTCACCTCTCCTCTTGCCCCTCCATCCCCCTGTCCTCTCCTTCATGCACTGTATGTTAATGGATTTCTCTCCTCTCTCAGGGTTTTGTTCTCCATCTCTCCTGAATTGGTCTTGTCTCATTTAGATATACTTCCAGGACTTTCGGACCCCTTCTGATAGCTCATTGTAAGCTAATCCCCATGTACGAGCAGAGAGTGGTGGAGAATAATCAACAGTCTCCAGCCTGATTGCAGAAGAAAGGAAGACCTGTCATGAGAGATGGAACTTGAGGGATAATACCTGAAGAGAGCTGGGCCTGAAGGAAAGCATTATAAAGAAATCAGATCTGAAATGGAGGAGTAAAAGAGTTAATCCTGAAGGAAAGGAAAAACTTGATATGAGGAAGTTGGGCTTAAAAGAAGGGCCTGTGAGGGAGCTAGGAATAAAAGGAGTGGACCCGTAACAGAGTTGGGTCTGAAAAAAAGGAGGGTCCAGCCTCGATCGAGCAGTTTGACTCTGTGAATCAGTACCACTGGGGGCAGAATTAACCCTAAGAGACCATCTGCTGCCGGGTTCTGAATGGCGCGCGGGCTGTTCTGTCAATGGGCAGTGTAATCCAAACGCACAAAGTTACCGGGCGGGATAAGGCCTGCTGGCTGACCAACCTGTCCCACCTTCATAATGGTTGGAGCATTGTGACTAACTACTTCATAGCAGACCCTATCCGCCCCAAGTCAAACCCACCTCCACAACCCCCTCTCCCACCCCGCCCCCCACCACCCCCCCCCTCCCCCCCAACCCCACCCCACCCCACCCCGGCAGCCATGTAACCTCCTGGCCGGGAGACACCTCATGAATGGGGAGAAATGTTTTGGAAAATTTCTCTCTGACCCTCTCAGGCTCTGGGAATCAGTCCAGGGGATGAAAATATAGGGAGCAGGTGGAGGCCGATCAGTCCCTCGAGCCTTTGCTGCCATTTGGTGAAATCATAGCCAGTCTGTGACCTAATTCCATTTAATCGCCTTGGCTCCATAACCCTTAATACCCTTGTCAAAAAACTGATGATCTCAGATTTCAAATTATTAACTGAGTTAACATTTACTGCTTCTTGTGAGAATGTTCCACGTTGTCTGCCATCCTTTGTGTGAAGAAATGTTTCCTAACTTTTCCCCTGAAAGGTCTGGTTCCGATTTTAAGGTGCCCTCTTGTCCTGGGCTCCTCCATCAGTAGAAAGCCTTTCTCTCGATCTCCCTGTTGAAGCATCAGCCATTGCTCAGTGTATAGCACTCCCGTCTCTGAGATACAGGGCCGTGCGTTCAGATTCTAACCCCAGGTTTGAGCACGCAACTCGAGGCTCACACTCCAGTGCAGAACTGAGGGAGAGCTTTCGGATGAGGTGTTAAACTGAGACTCCACCTGCCCTTGCAAGTGAAGGTAAAGGACTCCATGTCTCTGTTTCAAAGAAGAGTGGGAGAGTTGTCCAGGCCAATAATTATCCCTCAACCAATATCCCAAAATAGATGATTTGCTCATTATCAAGTGGTTGTTTGTGGGAGCTTGCTGTGTGCAAAGCAGCTGCCACATTTCCTACATCACAACGGTGAATACACTTCAAAAATACTTAATTGGCTGTAAAGCATTTTGAGACATCTAGTGGTTGTGAGAGGCGCTCTATAAATGCAAGCCTTTCTTTACCTTAACACTTCCTTTCAAAATTCTCAAGTTAATCATGCCTTAACCTTTTATATCCCAGGGATTGCAGGCCTAGTTTATACATTATCTCCTCATAATTTGACCCTTTTTGTCCCAGTTGACATTCTGGTGAATCCACACTGCACTCTTTCCAAAGCTAATACAGCCTTCCTAAGGTGTGAGGTCCAGAACACTGTACATGAGCACAAATATACCCAATGTCACAACAGAGTTTAAAAAAAAACCCTGCCTATGTAAAAGCCAAAGTTCAGCGAGATAGAATTACTCAGATCCCTGGGTGCAATGACATCATAAATCTGCTCCAAAAGAGCCTGCTTATTGCTGTACTATAAATAGTGACCAGTCAAATGCTGCCCTTCCTCTTCCCTCATCATCAGGGTCCCAGGATATAAAAAAAAAATTATTTTCAACAACATGTCAGCTGGATCCGAGCAAGTTTAAATAATTCTCTTTGAAGTGGTGACATGCTGGCAACATTACAACAAATTAATCTTCTTCTCACGATTCTCTTACTGTGCAGGCTCTCTCTGATCTCTTTCTCTCTCTCTCTCTCTCTCTCTCTCTCTAGCATGCTCTCCCTCAGTCACTCAACTCCTGGCCAGAATCCATCAGATAGCCTAAATTATTGGAAGGGGCCAAAGATAATGGGGAGAGAATGAGGCAGTGAGATTAGTTTGGGATTGATAAGGGGCTATGGGGAGATAGTGGGGAAGTGGGATTAGTTTGGGATTGATAAGGGGCTATAGGGAGAGAGTGGGGCAGTGGGATTAGTTTAGGGTTGATACAGGGTAACGGGGAGAGAGTAGGGCAGTGGGATTAGTTTAGGATTGATAAGGGGCTATAGGGAGAGAGTGGGGAAGTGGGATTAGTTTAGGATTGATAAGGGGCTATAGGGAGAGAGTGGGGCAGTGGGATTAGTTTAGGGTTGATAAGGGGCTATAGGGAGAGAGTGGGGCAGTGGGATTAGTTTAGGGCTGATAAGGGGCTATGGGGAGAGAGTGGGGCAGTGGGATTAGTTTAGGGTTGATACAGGGTAATGGGGAGAGAGTGGGGCAGTGGGATTAGTTTAGGATTGATAAGGGGCAATAGGGAGAGAGTTAGGAAGTGGGATTAGTTTCCGATTGATAAGGGGCTATGGGGAGAGAGTGGAATTGGGAGGGGGATGGTGGAATTAAAGACAGCAGTTTAAATCCTGCTCCCTGCTGTCAAGGTGACCTGTTAAATTTGTGAACTCTGAGCTCCGTTAATGATGGCTGCAGTGCTCAGAGATGATCGATAATTCCTATTTTTCACTGCGATAAAGTATTAGAAGAATCAGTTACCACCTCTGGCTGGGTCTCGTGTGAAATCAGATCCTATAGGTGAGAGATCAATGCCTCATCCAGACACCCCTCAGCCAGCTGGAGTTAACTCAAGAGGTGAAAGTTCACAGCTGAAGCCGCTACACTTCCACTACACCTGAATATTTGTTTATTTATAGCAGCCCCTCTGCTTTCCTTTTTTACAGGCCAGTTTGAAGAAGTTTTTCGAATATGTCCAACACGGCGCAGTTGAAAAGATGCTTAAACTCTTGGATAAAGGGCTGGATCCCAACTACCATGATGCAGAAACTGGGGGTAAGCTTTCAATATCTGCCGGAAGCTCAGGTTCTAAGGCTTTGACGATTGGGGTGGGGGGGGGGTGGGGGGGGGGGTTGGGGGAGAGGTTGTGAGGGGGAGGGGAGACAGTGGTGAGGGGAGGGAGGAGTGGGGGTTGAAGAGGGAAGAGAAAAGGAGAGGGGAGGAGGTTGGAGGAAGGATGAGAAAGGAAGGAGAGGGGAAGAAGAGGAGGGAAGCAAAGTGAAGGAGGGGGGGTGTGGGAGTGGGTGTAGGATGGGAATGGGGAGATGTGGGGGAGAGTGAGATGTTGCGGGGGTGGGGTGACACAGTCCAGGGTCTGGAAACCTCTAGAAACTCCATAGTTTGTACTGCTCATTGAAGCCTGTGCCGTGTTTTTACTCACGTCACTGCTTTGAAATTCAGAGAGAGAGGCTGAGGATTCACTACTTGGCCTCTCGGAATATTCCGGATGATGAATGAGTGCTGCTAACCCTTCAGGATTAACCTGGAGTCTCCAGGAACTAAGGCTGCTGTGAGCAAACCCATGGGAACAGGAGGAGGCCATTCAGTCCCTCGATCCTGTTCTGCCATTCAATGAGATCATGGCTGATCTGTGACCTAACTCCACATAGCCTCCTTTGTCCTACATCCCTTAATGTTTTTGGCTAAGAAAAATCTAAAATTAACAATTGATCTATCATCAATTGCCGTTTATGGAAGAGAGTTCCAAACTTCTACCACCCTTTGTATGAAGAAGTGTTTCCTAATTTCACTCCTGAAAGGCCTGCTGCAAACTTTTCGGCAATGCCTCCTACTTCCCAGGCCGGTGTTTCGTGGAGTCAGGAAGTCCCATCCCCATTTCTGACAGATCCAATTCTTGCCAGTTGGGGAAAGGGGGCAGGGGAGGGGGGCAGATTCACTGATTCACTCAGGCAGGAAATCTGAACCCTGCAGGATCATTTGGACTTGGTGCTGAGTTCAAACAGACCCCAATTTGGCTGTTGCAAGGGACTTAGCCCGCAGTCTGGGGGCCGCGAGTTGATGCAGTAGACATAAGTGCTCTCGAAGGTTTTAAACACTTACTGCCTCAAAGCTTACACAAACCACAACAGGTATTGGAGATAGAAAGCAGCAACAAGTGAGATGCTCCAATGTCTTCTCTCTGGATGAATGAATTAGGATTGGTTAGGCACTTGTGCTTGTGATTAATTTTTGTGATTAATTTAACTATTTGAGATTAATTTAGTGATTATTTGCGAATTACAAATCGAACCTGGGATCATCCTGGTCGGCCCTGGTTCAGTGGGGAGCCAGAAAGTCGCGCGTTTAAGCTCCACCACATAGCCTTGAGCCCATAATCCAGACGGACACTCCCAGTGCAGCCCCAAATGAGTGCCACACTGTCGGAGGTGCTGTGAGAAGTTTGCTGTCAAGGGTGGTCATAGTCATTTCTCCGAAGAAGGTCAGGAGGGGTTGGCTCCTGTGTCCGAGTCAAGTTTGTTCCTTGGACGGCTCAATTAAAGGAATACATTCTGCATGAGTCTGTAGGAGAAACTTGATCTGGTTGTTGATCAGGTAAATAACTTGGACAAACAGCCCACCACTCATCTCATCTGAAGGACGGCATCTCTGACAGCACAGCACTTCCTCAATGCTGCCACTAAGAGTGTCAGCCACACTTATGTGTCTAAGAATCTGCCATGGGGCCTGAAGTCCCAACCTTCTGCACTGGAGGTACGAGTGCCACCCACTGAGCCACAGCTGACATGCAACAACGAGCCTTGTGTGAAAAATGAGACTTGCACAGTTTTGCAAGCGCTTTGGTTACCAGCTGCCTTTCAAGAGCTGTGACTCGGGTAATACTACTGTCAGAGCCAGCCCGTGATCTGTTAGTGAAGGATGTGTTAATAAAGTCCGCTGCCTGAGTTGGCAACCTGGGGGAGGCTGAAATTATTCCTGGGAGACTCCAAGGCTTGTTTAAATTGGTGTGGAGACTCTGGTTGTAGTTCCGTGATGTTCACTGTTTAGCTCCTCGTGGGTGCAAACCAAAAGACTCATGAAACCAGTTTGTCTCAGCGTTCCAATCTCCTTGATGGGGCTGCTGCGAGAGTGTCTGCTGCTCCTGATAGCTTCGTTCAATCATCCTAATGTCGCCTGCTAGCAACCGTGTTCAGTTACTTATCTCTCGCTGTGTAAGTGGCAGGTGGAGAATGATGAGTATTGGAGGACTTGCCCTGTTGTTCAACCTGTGACAGGCCCCAGGGCTTGAAGAGGTAGATGGATTAACTCTGTTCTTCTGTGAGAGAGAGGGAGTGGGATCAGTAGTTATCTGGTAGCTTATCTGGCACATCGCACTTACTTCTCATGGAGCAAATCACATGGAAGTGCAGTTGTTGTTATGCAGGCCAACGTGGCAGCCATTTTGTACACAGCAACATCCCATTGCGGTGGCAAAGTGTGGATTTTGGTGGCGTATTGAGGGAGGAGCATTGGCCAGGTCGCCAGGAGAACATCAGACTCTTTTTCAAGCAGCACCTTGCTCGAAGGTCTTGTCCGTGTGGCCTTCGCTGAGAGGGAGTGACTGCAGCACGTTCTAAATTACTCATTGGCATTGCGTTACACTTAAAGCCTGTTTCCTCGGCTGAGGCCATTGCGCCTTCATGTCCCACTCCCCATCCTCCTGACCGAAGCTTTTACCACTCACCTACGTTCATGGTTGGTCCATTCTGTTAGGACGTCGGGAGAACAAGTTAGTCGTCAGCACTCTTCACAAGGACCACCTGTCTGTCCTGACTTAATCTATCAGAATTTTAAAAAATATTCATTCATGGGATGTGGGCAATCCTGGCTAGGTCAGTATTTATTCCCCATCCCTAATTGCCCCTTGAGAAGGTGGTGGTGAGCTGCCTTCCTCAACCTTTGCAATCCCTGTGGTATAGGTACACCCACAGTGCTGTTATGGAGGGAGTTCCAGGATTTTGACCCAGCGACAGTGAAGGAACGGCGATATATTTCCAAGTCAGGATGGTGTGTGGCTTGGAGGGGAACTTCCAGGTGGTGGCGTTCCCATGTATCTGCTGCCCTTGTCCTTCTAGATGCTAACTGTTGTGAGTTTGGAAGGTGTTGCCTAAGAAGCCTTGGTGAATCCCTGCAATGCATCTTGTAGATGGTACACACTGCTGCTACTGTGAGTTGGTGGTGGAGGGAGTGAGTGTTTGTGGATGGGGTGCCGATCAAGCAGACTGCTTTGTCCTAGATGGTGTCAAGCTTCTTGAGTGTTGTTGGAGATGAACTCATCCAGGCAGTTGGGTTAGCTTTCCTTATGACAGACACTACCCACTGGTACCTTATCGGAATTGAGGTAATACAGGAGTTGGCCAAAGTGGAAATAATATGTCTTCCTGGGGAAAAAAAATTGGAAGTCTAGGAGTGAACTGTGAGGAGGATGGTGATAAACTTCAAGAGGGTATAGGCTAGTGGAATAGGCAGACATATGGCAGATTTTTAACCCAGAGAAGTGTGAAGCGATACGTTTTTGTAGGAAGAATAAGGAAAGATAATATCAGAAAAAAATACAATTCTAAAGAGGGTGGAGGAACAGAGGGACCAGGGAGATGATATACAAATTGCTGAAGGAGCAGGTTGAGAAAGTGGCTAATAAAATATACGGGATCCTGTGGCTTTATAAATAGGGGCATTGACTACAAAAGCAAGGAAATGATAATCTTTAGAATGATCGACCTAAGCGGAGTTGGTGTATTTGGTAGCCGCTTTCGTGCGTTCGGAGATGGCGTGTTTGGCCAGTTCCCCTGGCAGCATGAGGCTGGCGGTGCTCTGGATCTCTCTGGCTGAGATGGCGTGGGTGCTTGTTGTAGCGAATGAGGTGCGAGGCCTCGGAGGTGATGCGCTTGGAAATGTCGACAATGAAGGAGGTCATAACACTCATGGCCTTGGACAAGATCCTGGTGGAAGGTTGGACCTGGGTCAGCACCTTGTACACGTTAAGTGGAATAGCTCTGCTTGCGAGATTTCCTCCGCTTCTTGGGCGGCTTCTTGGTGACTTTAGTCAGCGGCTGTTTCGACGCCTTGCAGGATGCACCGCCCTTCACCGCAGCCGCCACCTCAGGCATCCCACTCGACTTGGGCCAACTCAAGTCAGCTCAAGCAAAAGGGATTAGGATGAAATTGAATAAAGTACTTTAGAGGGGGATGTGAAAGCTTTGGAGAGAATGCAGAAAAGATTTATGAGGATGGCTCTAGGGCTGAGGGATTTCAGTTACAAGATTAGATTGGAGAAACTGGGACTGTTCTCTTAGAGAAGAGAAGGTTGAAAGGAGATTTGTTGGAGGTGTTCAAAATCATGAGGGATCTAGACAGAGCAGATAAGGAGAAACTGTTCCTGTTGGTGGAAGGATAGAGAACCAGAGGACAACGATTTAAGTTAAATGGAAAAGAACCAGGGGTGACATGAGGAAAAACTTTTTTCACACAGTGAGTGGTTAGGATTTGGAATGTGCTGCTAGAGTTTGGCAGAGGCTGATTCAATTGGGGCTATCAAAAGGGAATTGGAAAATTATCCGAAGAGAAAGGATTTGCTGGGTTTGAGGAAAAGGCAGGGGAGTGGCTCTTACAGAGAGCCAGCACCAATACAATGGGCAAAATGGCTTCCTTTTTTTTTCTTTATTCATTCATGGGATGTGGGTGTCGCTGGCTGGGCCAGCATTTATTGCCCATCCCTAGTTGCCCTTGAGAAGGTGGTGGTGAAGCTGCCTTCTTGAACCGCTGCAGTCCCTGTGGTGTAGGTACACCCACAGTGCTGTTAGGAAGGGAGTTCCAGGATTTGGACCCAGTGACAGTGAAGGAACGGCGATATATTTCCAAGTCAGGATGGTGTGTGGCTTGGAGGGGAAATTCCAGGTGGTGGCATTCCCATCTATCTGCTGCCCTCGTGCTTCCAGATGGTAGTAGTCGTAGGTTTGGAAGGTCAAGAGTTCCTGTACTGTAACCTATGATTCTAGGGTCACCAGTTCTGGTTGGGTGTATCCCTGGAGTTTTGTCATGTGACTCCTCACCTCAAACCACTTCACCCCATACCCTCCCGCCATTGGTCATTCTCCGCAGCCAATGGAAAGGAGAAGTGCCTCTTTATTATCCAACAGGACTAAGCTTCATTCTTTGTGAAATGTTTTCCCCGACTCTAATTCCTTTAGAAGTTGTAAATAATAAATGAAAGCGTTCAAAGAGAAATGGAAAAATGCATACAATTTTGTTTAATGTCTTTATGATATTTCTCCAGGGTGATATTCCTGGAGATTAATCTACAATTCCTGGAGACTCCAGGGTAACCCTGGAGGGTTGGCAACTCAGCCTGGGATGTCAAGTGCTTGACTTTTCTAGCTGAGTAAAAGATTGGGGCTTTATTTAAAAGTCTTCATGTGCAACATGAGTTTCTGACTCACCCAGTGCACCTTAGCTCCCGAGTAGTTGCTGATAGATGCCTTTTAAAAAAAAAAATGTTTAGACGGGTAGAATACCTCGTATCTGGCTACCCGAAAACCAGACATTTTTTCCTCACATTCCAGCAAACCTTGACCAGCACCCTTCCCCCCCCGCCATCTGACCTGGCTCGGAAAAGTTCGGGGAGTTGCCAGGTACTGAATGGCTTCCCGCGCCTGACGTTTCCCGCACTCCAGCGAACCTTGACCCCACACGACCCACAGCAGATGTGGCCAAGTCGGTTGAACCCACCCAGGAAGAAGAAAAGCCTGCCGCAGGATCCAATTAAGCGCAATATTTAGCTATGTATTGAACTTGGGACCTATCCTTGCGGCACTGCTGAGTTTGGATGCCATTGAGGCTCATCAGATAGAAGCCCACAGGCTTAAATTCAAACATTTGTTGCCCAGAGGCTTTTGTGTTCTGTGGGCCCTGGTTGTCTTATCACTGTTGGACCAAGTCAGTTCAAAGGGAGTTTTTAAATCAAGTAATGTCCCGACCTTGCATGAGTTGAAAACAAATAGCTTCGAATTACAACTACAGGGTATTTTTTAACATCATTTTGGTTTGATTGATCCTTTCTCATTTTAAACAGGGTATGCTTTTGTAGGGAAGTGGGGGAGGCATGAAAGAATTACTAAATCCGATGCCTGAGAAGGGAATTAACATCAGCAGCCACATGGCATTAACCTAAAGTGCTTTGCAATCCTATCAGCTGGTTTTCCTGAGTCCCCTGTTCACTGAATTAAGACATCCCGACCATATTTCTGACAACTGGCGAGTCCCAAAATCCGGCATGGACCGAGATTGCTGGATTTGAGGCTGTCTGTCTGTGTTAAATATTACACTTATTTAAATTTGTGCATCTCCTGTGGTGCTGCTCACGGGCACTTTTGAATTGGGAACCCGATTAGAATGATTAATCTGGCCTGCCCCTTTAAGAGCACATTGGTGGCGGTCCAGTGGTTTAAAATAATGCCCACCCACCCCCATTCCCCCGGACTAATTATCGAGGTTGGAAGTTTGACCAGTAACGCTTTATCTCCTCTTGTTGTCTCAACAATGGGTGTGGGCAAGGTGGTGAAAGCAGGCGGGAAAATTAACTCCAGCCTGGAGTGGGTGGTGAGACGAACTGGATTGCTCCCTGAAAGGGTCAGCACAGTCTCGATGGGCCGAAAGGCCTCTAGCTCCACTGCACTATTCTCTGATTCTTTTAATGAGCTATGAGCTCAAGCGCATGGATTGGGAAAGGTCAGGATGGGCAGTAGAGCTTGAGGGGGTGTAGGATGTGCGGGGGTGAGGAGGAGGGCAGGAGGTCTGGTGCAAGGGCTGGAGGTTGGTCCAGGGCAGGGGCGCGGTTGGTCATTCCAACCCTTTGTTTAGGGGAGTGGGAGGCTTCGAACGAGGGCCTTTTTTTGCTGTGTAAGGATTGCAATCTCGGCGGTCGGAATAAACTTTCCAATTTCCCTCACAGAAGTGCCATTGACTCTGTCCGCGCAGCTGGAGAACTGCTCAGATGTGATCCGCGTGCTGTGCCTGGGAGGAGCGCACATTGACTTTCGAGCGCGGGACGGCATGACGGCTCTCCACAAGGCTGCAATAACCAGGAACTACAATGGAGTCTTGGTAACTATGGAGCTGGAGGGAGGGAAATCAAGAATGCCCCCCAAAAAGATCCTCAAACCCTCATATAAAATTACTTACACTTGCTAAAAGCTACATATATTCATACTTAAGGACCTGTCCTCTGCAGGCAAAAGGAACGTGTCCAGGCATTGTGCCTTTTTTGAATTAAACAAAAGCCTGGGGGCAATAGTCCCCTGGTGCATTCTCCATGGCAACTCCTTGACCAATCAGCGCCAATTTGCCAACCAATCAGCACCCTGTTCTCAGACAGTATAAATTGTTGTTCCCTTTGAAATTTGATTTTCTTGTGTTTGTCCTGATGAGTATAAGATAAGTCACAAGAACTCACATCTTGCTGTCTTGACTCACCATTGAAAGGTATCACATGGTGCAAGGCTGCTGTACTTGTCTTAAAGAGACAAACTAAATTCATCTTTCGGGTGAGATGTTAAACTAAGGCCCCTTCTGCCCTCTCAGGTGAAAAAAAAACTCCCCACAGCCGCTATTTTGAAGAGGAGCAGGGGAGTTCTTCCTGGTGCCCTGGTCAATATTTATCCCTTAACTAACATCACTAAAACAATAGGTTAAACCATCATTATCACATTGCTGCTTGTGGGAGCTTGTTGGGCTGCTGAATTTCCTACATTACAACAGTGGCTGCACCTCAAAGGTGTTTTACTGGCTGTAAAGTGCTGAAGCTGTGAAAGATGCTGTATAAGCCGCTGCAGAAAGTTAAGCCTTGTTTCAAGTCATCAGCCAGAGTTTTCCACCACTCCGCGCCCCCCCCCCCCCCCCCACCCCCCAACCACCCAACCATGACGGGTTCCCCTGTGGCAGGTTCTCCCTTGGTGGGGTCGGCAAGCCATCGAAATCTCTGTTTGCATCAGCAGGGCTGGACGATCCCGCCGACGAGAGAGGCTGGAACATTCCAGCCATATGTTATTACAGCACAGAAGGAAGCCATTTGGCCCCTTGAGTCCGTGCTGGCTCTCTGTAGAACAATTGGTCCCATTCCCCTCCTCTATCCCCGTTTCCCTGCAAGCTTAGTCTCCCCACCCTCCCCCATCCAATTTCCTTTTGAAATCACTGATCGTCCCCACTCCAACCCCCTTCACAGGCAGCGAGCTCCAGGTCATTACCACTTGCTGTGTAAAAAACGTTCTTCATTACATTCCTCCTGCCCACCGCCCGCCCTCTCGTATATCTTAAACCTGTGTCTGAGACCTAAGAACCCGCTAAGTGTTAATTACTGCCTGTCAGCCTCTCCGACTGCTTGAGGTTTAGATAAAATTACATTGCTGGGACAGGGTGGAAGGAGCTTAACTCAGCCTCTGACCATGTTATTCCCAAAGTGCGAGTTGCTTGCTGTTGTTGTTGAGTGCCACAAATGGAAAATCTCTCCACACTCTTCCTTCAGGAAGGGCGGGAAAACCTACAGATGCACACCCAAAAACCCTGTCGTGGGAGGAGAAGAAATCACACTGCAGTGTGACCTCCAGTGGAATAGGCTGGAGGGCTGAGGTCGTGAGAGGAGGGAGAATCCCCAAATGGAAAATGGAATTGAGACCACAATCAGATCAGCCATGACCTTATTGGATGGCGGAGCAGACTCGAAGGGCTGAATGGCCTACTCCTGCTCCTAAGTCTGACGTTCCTATGATTCACGTGGCTGAAAAGAGGAGGGTGCAGCGTTTGCTGATTGATGTGGCACTGGCGAGGTTCAGGAATGTCACCTTCTGTTGTTTTTTTTTTCCCCTGCTCCAGACGCTGCTGGAGTTAGGAGCCTCCCCGAATTACAAGGATCGTCGCGCGTTGACGCCGCTGTACCACACAGCCATCGTGGGAGGAGACACCAGCTGCTGTGAACTCTTGCTGTACAACCGGGCTCAGATTGGCTTCGCTGACGAGAATGGCTGGCAAGAAATTCACCAGGTAGGCAGAAAACTTTGGTCCGAGCCCACTATCTCTGCCCACTCTGAATCTCTCTGACTCCAAAATCCTATGACACTTTTATTATTCTTTTGTGGGATGTGGGCGTTTCTGGCTGGGGCAGCATTTATTGCCCGTCCCTAATTGCCCTTGGGAAGATGGTGGTGAACTGCCTTCTTGAATGGCTGCAGTCCATGTGGTGTAGGTACACCCTCAGTGCTGTTAGGGAGGGAGTTCCAGGATTTTGACCCAGCGACAGCGAAGGAACGACGATATAGTTTCAAGTCAGGATGATGAGCGGCTTAGAGGGGAACTTCCCGGCAATGGCGTTCCCATGCGTCTGTTGCCTTTGATAACTAATTTTCCTGCAAGCCATGCCTCTCTGACCCTTCCCAACCCCACTCTGCTGGTTGGTGCTGGATCCGGCTGGCCTCAGCTTGACATTTCAAGCCACTGACGTCAAGGGCTGGCACAGCAGCTTCTGCCAGTGGGCACCGTGTCTAATAGGGCTTCAACTTTTTCATCAAGCTCGTGTCCCGCAGGCTGCAGTGCAGATAGCGATATGATAAAACTGATTTGAGGCCTTCATGACTCCTGACTCTTTAAAGCCATTGCAGGCCACTGAACGTGCCCTGTGTTCAGGTGACTGTGGTGGACCCTTTACAGGCTTGATGGTGGACAAGTAGTCAGCTCCCAAGCCCGAGACTAGACAGAGCCTCCCCCACCTTCAGCATTACCTACAACCCCTTAAAGGGTGTCGTTGGGATCGTGCGGGCAGCGATTGCAGCTGCCTTTGAGGCAAGGACCTTCAACTTTTCCCGTTTCGCTCCTGAAGGCACCCTTGCCTTATACGGGGTCAGCCGTGGCTCAGTGGGGCCTCAGTCAGAAGGTTGAGGGTTGGACTCCCACCCCAGAGACCCGAGCACAAAATTCAGGCTGACACACCACAGCGCAGTACTGTGGGAGTGCTGCACTGCCGGAGGCCCCATCCTTCACATGATGTAAAAGGTTCCGTGGCACTATTTTGAAGGAGAGCAAGTCAGTTCCCTTGACTCCCCCTACTGTCTCCGCCCCCATCTGGTATTCTTTCCACTATTTATCCCTCAACCCAATTGCAAAAAAAGAAAATTGTCTGGCCATCAGCACATTGCTGTTTGTGGGAGCTTGCTGTGCACAAATTGGAATTACGTTTCCTACACTACAGCAGTAACTACACTTCAAAAAAGTACTTCATTGGCTGTAAAGCACTTCAGGACATCCTGTAGTTGTGAAAGGCACTATATAAATGCAAGTCTTTCTTTACCTTGTGTTCCTGGTAACCACTCTTCTGTGGGAAAAAAGAGAGTTGCATTTAAATAGATATAGTACGTCTCAAAACACTTTGTAACCAATGGAGTACCTTTGAAGTGTGGTCACTGTTATAATGCAGGAAATTTGACAGGCAATATGCACACAGCAAGATCCCACAAACAGCAAGGTGACAGTGATCAGATAATTTGTTTTTGCAATGTTGATTGAGGGATAAATATTGACCAAGACACCAGGGAGAATTCTCCTGCTCTACTTTGAGATAGTGGCTGTAGAATCATTTTACATCCACCTGAACAGATGGGCAGGGCCTCAATTTAACACCTCATCTGAGCAATGATATCTTTGACAGTGCAGCACTCCCTCTGTACTGCTCTGGGAGGGTTGACTTCAATTTTTACACTCAAGCCCTGGAGTGGGACTTGAACTTAGAATCTTGTGACTCAGAGATAAGAGTGCTACCAACTGAGCCACAGCACTGACACTAAAGGACAGATTTTCTGCCACAGCCAGTTGGTGAGATGAGGTCGGTGTGATCATCCATGAGTGCTGTTATCTGACATTTCAGTGACCCTGTCCAATTTGCTGCAGACGCTCAGCAGTTTGTATTAAAATATTGGGTTAACTTGAGGCCCCAGGAATATCATGGAGATTAGAGGGAGATGGTGGCGTAGTGTTAATGTCACTGGAATAGTAATCCAGAGGGCCAGGCTAATGCTCTTGGGGACACAGGTTCAAATTTGAATTCAGTTAATTAATCTGGAATTATAAAGCTAGCCTCAGTGATGGTGACCATGTCAACTATCAGCGATTGTTGTAAAAACCCATCTGGTTCACTAATGCCCTTTAGGGGAGGAAATCTGCCACCCTTACCTGGCCTGGCCTACGTGTGGCTCCAGACCCACAGCAAAGTGGTTGACTCTTAACTGCCCTCAGCAATGGCCTAGCAAGCCACTCAATTCAAGGGCAATTAGGATTGGGCGACAAATGCTGGCCTTGCCAGCGACATGCACATCCAATGAGAGAGTTAAAAAAAAAAGCCCACACGACTCCCTGCAGTTGGAATAGTGCTCAACTCGCCCATACAAAATGAATGCCCGGAGGCGATCTGATGCACAGTTCCTGATGTGTGTGTGTCTTGCTATTACGTAGTATCCCATTGTGTCTACAGCCCATAAACAGGGCATTCGGCCTAGCTTGTCCATGCTGGTGTGGATACTCCACATGAACCTACTGCTACTCCCCATCCATCCCATCGACATATCCTTCTATTCTTTTTTTCCCCTCATGGGTTTATCTTGCTTCCCCTTAAACAAATTCTTAAGGGGCCTGTCAGGGCAGATGCTGAGAAAACGCTTTCCCCTGGCTGGGGAATCTAGAACACAGGGTCACAGCCTCAGAATATAGGGTCGGCCATTTTGTACTGAGATGAGGCAAAATTTTTTTCACTCAGAGGGTTGTGAATTTTTGGAATTCTCAACCGCAGAGAGTTGCGGATGCTCCATCGTTGAGCATATTCAAGACAGAGATGGATAGATTTTTGGGCACTCGTGGAATTGCGGGAAATCGGGATAGGGCGGGAAGGTGGAGTTGAGGTAGAAGATCATCCATGATCGAGTTGAATGGTGGAGCAGGCTTGAAGGGCTGAATGGTCTACTCCTGCTCCCAGTTCTTATGTTCTTAAACGTAACTCCCCCCTCCGACACGGCCTGCTGCTATCCTGTTCTGTGCCTTGCAGTCATTCTCAGCTTTTGCCTCCAATAGGCCTGCCACCATGGTCACGCACAACACCTGGAACACCTGTTATTCTACGGAGCAGAAATCAACAGCTTGAACGCTTCAGGGAACACGGCGCTACACCTGTGTGCTCTCTACAACAGGGTCGGTATCTGATGTGAGTTATGTTGAATGAGTTACTGTATTTTTTAATGGGATTAATTGATGTTTCCTGCCTCCAGTTACCCTACCCCTTTACCCCATTCATTGCTCCACTCTCTGGGCACCCACTTTATATAGGAGAGAGAATTCCTACGTTCGAACAACTGATACCTGGGAATGAGTTGCTGGATGGAATCTAATTCAGGGGTTCGGGTGGTTACTATATAGAATTACGGATACCCAGGAATGACTGGAATCTAATTGAGGGGTTTGGAGGGCTTATGTATAGAATAATGGATACCCAGGGAAGAGTTACAAACTGGGTGGTTTGGTGGTAGCTAAGGTTGCACAGTGATGGTTACGAGATAATATTCGGAGCGTTGTTTGTTTTATGCATGCCTGTTTTAACATGTAGACTTCATACAATCCCCACCCCTGGGAGAAGATTTCAGCTAGACATTAACCATTGCCTTGGTGGCAAGCAAAGAAAAGATTTGGGTTGGGTTGTGTTAGTCTGTGCTCACGGGGCCCCATCCATGTTCTACCCACATCGCATAGAATTTATAGTACACAAATAGGCCATTCAGCCCAACTACTCCATGTCAATGTTTATGCTCCATACAAACCTCCTTCAAATCCTCTATACCCTCTATCAGCGTAACTTTCTATTCCTTTCTCTCTCATATACTTATCTAGCTTCCCCTTAAAGATATTTATCCCATTGTTGAATATTGCCAAAAAGAGAGGTATGTTGCTGAGGCTTTTCCTCTTGCACTCATCAGGACAAATGCAAGAAAACCAAAATTCAAACGATTGCCACAATTTCTACCGCAGGAGAAAAGCGTGCTGATTGGTTGGCAAGCTGACTCTCATTGGCCGAAACATTGCTGCAGAGAAAGCAATGGGGAGCTATAGGCTCCCCATGCTCCTGGGTGATTCAAAATTGGCACAAGGCTTGAACAAATTCCTTTTATTTGCAGAAATTGGGTCCCTGTGTATGAATGTATGTCACTTCTAGCAAGCACAAAGGAGCCACAAATTATCGTAAACTGGTTGTTAGTGTAACTATTAGTGCACTCAGGATTGTTCAGCAAGTGCTTCCCAATTCCAGAATCACATCTAACAGTAGATATTTTGTTTTGGGCTTTGCAGGCGTGGGCCATTTGTGTATGGTGTGTACTCTGCCTGTTACAAACAATCAAAGGAACATGCTTTTTGATTTGATCAGCCAATGGCTGAGACGTACAACCTATGTACCTGGCATCACACTGGCACTGAACCAATCAGCACCCTTTTCTCCTGTAGTATAAATTGGCATGATCATTTGAAATTTGGCATTCTTGTGTTTGTCCAGATGAGTGCAAGACAAGAAACTTCAACAAATGTCTCTTTTTTTCAGAAATATTCTAGTTCGATCCTATTCATCTCGACTACTCCATGTGGTATTGTATACAGTGTTTCAGAGTATGGATGAACCTATCCCTTTATCCAGAAGAAGTTCTTTCCCTGTTCCTTTTTGATTTAAAAGGGGAGAATTAATTGAGCTGTCTAAAGCCGTGAATGGTAGAGTAAATCAGGAGCAACTGTTTCCACTGGCAGGAGTGTCGGTAACCAAAGGACACAGATTTTAAGGCGATCGGCACAGGAACCAGAGGTGATATGAGAAAACATTTTTATTAACGCAGTGAGTTGCTGTGATATGGAATGTGCTGCCTGAGAGTACGGTGGAAGCAGATTCAACAGGAACTCTCAAAAGGGGATTTAGATAAATACTGAAAAAGGAAAGATTTGCAGGGCTATGGGGGAAAGAGCAGGAGAGTGGGATTTAATGAAATAGTTGTTGTTGCAAAGAGCAAGCACATTCATGACAGGCTGAATGGCCTGCTTCAATACTGTATGATCCTGTGATTCTACGAACTAAATGTCAGCTTGGTATAGAGCCTGAGGGATGATCTCTTGTTTCCAGTAAATTGGGCCACACCTGTAGTGAGCTCTGATTGGATATGGACCTATGATTTTGACCCCTGGACTCTCTGATCTGTGAGGACGACTTCCTCCCAGGAAGGGTTTGCAGATTCAATCCCCTCCCTCCGATGCCCCCTGCACCACCTCCGCCGCCCCCCCACCGCCCCCCAACAACCCGCCTGCTCTCCTCGCTGCCCAGGATCTCTGATCCAACTGTAGAGGTACTGGCTCGACACCATCCAGGACAAAGCAGCCCATTTGATTGACACCCCGTCCACCACCTTCAACGTTTACCACCTTGGCCACCGACGCACAGTGGCAGCAGTGTGTCCAATCCACAAGATACACTGCAATAGCTCACCAAGGCTCCTTCAACAGCACCTTCCAAACCCATGACTACTTCTGTGCTTGTGAACATGGTTGGGGGTCAGCGAGTGGTAGTGGCTGGGAGTAGTGGTGTGGTGGTGGGGGGGTGGGGTGGGGGTGTGTGAGGACTGGACCAAGTTGGCCTGTGATGCATCCTGTGGTTGAATGTCTGCACAACCTAGACATGAAGGCACAGAATAGGCAGGGGGATATTAGATAGAGACTGCCTGGCAAGTGTTGGGGAGAAAACTGAGTGAGTTGGGCGAGAGGTGCGGTGCGTTGGGTTGAGGGGTGCAGCAGAGATGGGGTCTTTGGACCACAGATATTGGTAAAATGGAAGGGCGGGGTCATGAATTCCTGGTAACCTGCTGGTGGAGCAGGAGCAGTGGATCTTGTGTGGTATAGGCCACCGAGGGTGGACAACATTTAAATGCAGGAGCCTGGTCACTTATTTGAAAGCTGTAAATATTCTTGCATGAATAACTGATGACAAACCATATTTGCTAATAAGCTGAAAAGTCTCCTGAAGTGAATGGCCTGACCCTCTCTGAAACTCTCCTTTCTCTAATTATTATGTCAAGTCTCAGCATTCTGCTCTCTCTCTCCCTCCCTCTTTCTCTCTCTCTCCTTTTCTCTCCCTCCCTCTCCCTCTCCCTCCCTCTCCCCCTCTCTTCCCCTCTCCCTCCCTCTCTCTCCCTCTCTCTCTCCCCCTCTCTCCCTCTCTCTCTCCCCCTCTCTCTCCTCCCCTCTCTCCCTCCCTCTCTCCCTCTCCCTCTCTCTCCCTCTCTCCCCCTCTCTCCACTCTCTCTCCCTCTCTCTCTTTGTCTCCCTCTCTCTCCCCTCTCTCCCTCCCTCCCCCCCCTCTCTCCCTCTCTCCCCACTCTCTCCCCCCCTCTCTCTGTTTCCCTCTCTCTCCCTCTCTTTCGCTCTCTCTCTCTCTCTCTCCGTCAGCTGAATTTCTAGTAAAGATCGACATTAGCGCTTATACTCTCTTCTCTGTCTCATCTTGCACCCTGTCATCTTCCTCTTACTTTTTTCCCCTACTTTACCTCTTTTTTTTTTCTCTGTTCACCTTCAGTCCTCCATTCTTTGCTTCTTTCCTTCCTCTCCCTGTCTCTCCCTGTCCTCCCTTGAGCACATCCTCAGCAAGGTGCGGAGATGCCATCTTTCAGGTGAAACTTTAAAACTGAGGCCTCATCTGCCTTCTCAGTTGACAATTTCGAAGGGTGACCAGTATTTATCCCCCAGTCAGCACCACTAAAACAAGTTATCTGGTTATTTGTTACATTGCTGCTTGTGGGAGCTTGCTGTGCACAAATTGGTTTTCCTATATTAGAACTCCCGTCTCTCCATTCACCCACTTTCTGTCACTCCATTCCCCCTCTCTGCCTTACATCTTCCCTTTCTCTATTCTACCGCTCCATCTTTTTGTTTTCCCCCTCCCTCTTTTTACTCTCCCTCTGCATCTCTCCTTTCTCCCTTCACACATACCGGAGGGCAGACAATCAGTAAACTTGAGAGTGAGACACATGCTGGGGGTTAATGCAAACAAAAATAAGAAATGGAATGAGAAACAGAAGGAGAGGATAGAAGGTAGCAAGAAACGGGGAGAGGACGTGAATGAGATAGAAAAAGGATAGATTGAGAAGCTGTTCCGTGCAAATTTAGAATCCCACATTGGCTTTGTGCCTGTCCATTAATCACCAAGTCTCTGTACCTCTCTCTGCCTGTCTCTGTCTGTGGGTCACTGTGTCTCTATGTCAAGTTGTGTGCATGTGAGTGTGTGTGTGTCTTGTGTGTTTGTGTTTGTGTCTGTCTCTCCATTAATCACTGTATTCCTGTCGTGTGTGTGTGTGCATGTGTGTGCGTGTGTGTGTGTGTGTGTGTGTGTCTGTCGTGTGTGTGCACGCGCGTGTGTGTGTGTGTGTCTCTCCACTAATCACTGTATTCCTGTTTTATGTGTGAGTGCGACTTGTGTGTGTGCGCGCGTGTGTGTGTGTGTGTCTCTCCATTAATCACTGTATTCCTGTCTTGTTTGTGTCTGTGTGTATGTGTGTGTGCCTGTGTGTTTGTGTCTGTCTCTCCATTAATCACTGTATTTCTGTCTTATCTGTGTGTGACTTGTGCGTGTGTGTTTGCCTCTCCATTAATCACAGTGCTCCTGTTTTCTTGGTGTGTGCGTGCGCGTGTGTGTGTGTTTTGTATGTATGTGTTTGTGTGTCAATCTGTCTGTCCATCTCTCCATTAATCACTGTGCTCCTCTCCCCACACAGGATAGCTGCACTCGCGTTCTGCTTTACCGCGGAGCTAACAAAGACATGAAAAACAACAACCGACAGACATCCTTCCAGGTGAGAACTACATTCTTCTCTCAGGCATCTTGAGCATGGGCTTGGCCCTGTTCACCAACTCCGTGAGTGTAAATGTGTGCGGGTGATGTGTACAATGTCAAATGTGAACCGTGGAACCTTGTTCATAGTGAGCGCTGTCCCTAGCTCATCCAAACCCCGGAGGGTTTCCCGTTTCGAATATTTCCATCCTGGGCTGACCCAGTGTCTTTGCATGGGCTGAAATGCTTCCCCAGGGTTAAAATACTCCCAGCCACACGACTGAGAAGCACAGACAGAGGACGCATCATCCTGTAGGCCCCACTTACCCACACTGAGGGAGCTCAGGCAGAGGCTATCAACAGCCGTGAGATTCAGGTTGTTTATAGGGAAGGCTAGATTCAGGGGGTATCTGATGGAGGCATTAACGAAAGTACTAACAATGCACTGCGGCTCTTTATAGAGTAATTGAAGTGAAAAGCAGTGAAGACATGTCATAGAACCTTAGTAAAAACAGAAAATGCTGGAAAAACTCAGCAGGTCCAGCAGCACCTGTGGTGAGAGAAGCAGAGTTAGCGTTTCAAGCCGAACAGATCTCGGAATACAATATATTTTATGGAACCTTGGTTAGGCCACACTTGGAGTACTGTGTACAATTCTGACCTCCATATTATCGAAAGGATATGGAAAAACTGGAGAAAGTGCAAAGAAGATTTACAAGAATGAGCTTTTGTTGGGCCCACATCCCCCATGCTGCTCTTTCCCCATAGCCATGCAACTTTATCCCCCATTGAGCATTTACAGTATCCCATTCCCTTTTGAAAATTACCGCTGAATTTGGTTCCCTCACCCCTTCAATACCAGTCTGTCCTTTAGTATAACGTGAATAAGTGTGAAGTTATCCACTTCGGTAGGAAAAACAAAATGGCAGAGTATTATTTAAATGGTGATAGATTGGGAAATGTTGATGTACAAAGGGACCTGGGTGCCCTTGTACACCAATCACTGAAAGCAAGCATGCAGGTATAGCAAGCAGTTAAGAAGGCAAATGGGACGTTGACCTTCATTGCGAGAGGACTTGAGTACAGGAGCAAGGATGTCTTACTGTAGCTGTACAGGGTCTTGGTGAGACCACACTTGGAGCACTGTGTGCAGTTTTGGCCTCCTTACCTAAGAAAGGATATACTTGCCATCGAGGGAGTGCAGCAAAGGTCCACAGGACTGATTCCTGGGATGGCAGGACTGTCATATGAAGAGAGATTGGGCCGACTAGGCCTGTATTCACTGGAGTTTAGAAAAATGAGAGAGGATCTCTTTGAAATGTATAAAATTCTGACAGGGATGGGCAGAGTGGATCTGTGGAGAGAGAAACAGAGTTTCAGAGAAGCAGAGATGCAGGAATGATGTTTCCTCTGGCTGGGGGGATCTAGAACAAGGGGTCACAGTTTCAGGATATGGGGTAGGCCATTTAGGACTGAGGTGAGGAGACATTTCTTTACTCAGAGGGTGGTGAACCTGTGGAATTCTCTACCATAGAAGGCTATGGAGGCCAAGTCACTGAATATATTTAAGGAAATAGATAGATTTCTGGACACTAAAGGTGTCAAGGAGTGTGGGAAGAGAGCAGGAGTACGGTGTTGAGATAAAGGATCAGCCATGATCATAATGAATGGTGGAGCAGGCTTGAAGGGCCGAATGACCTACTCCTGTTCCTATTTTCTATGTTTCTATGTAACACATCAATGGCAACACAATGATAAAAGCAAAATACTGCGGATGCTGGAAATCTGGAACAAAAACAAAAATGCTGTCATACCTGCTGAGTCTTTCCAGGTATTTTTGTTTTTGTTAATGGCAACACAATGATTGGTTGTGTCAGGATTTTGTGGGTACATTTATCCCCACTGATCTGCATTGCTGTAGTTTCCTTGGGTGAAGGGAGGTTCTGTGGCACAATGGGTAGTGTCCCTGCCTCTGAGTCAGGAACTCTGGGTTCAAATCCCACCCCAAGACCTGATGGCCAAGGATGGTCTGTTTATACCGTGGCCAAGCAGGTTATTTATCAACTTGCAAATCCTTCCAACACACTGGCAGGTGGTAAGAGTGGGTGAGAATCCTGGTCAGCCATGTGATGGAAAGAGAAAAGGAGCCTCTACCATCACTGTCCATAGCTGCAGACTACAACATGTGTAGAAAGGTGCATGTTGCCACAGCAACTCAGACTCCCGGAGGGAAAATGGTAGTGTAGTGGTAGTGACACTGGGCTAGTAATCCAGAGATCCAGGCTAATGCTCTGGGGGCACAGGTTCAAATCCCACTATAGCAGTTGGAGGAATTTGAATTCAATTAAGAAAATTGTCTCAGTAATGGTGACCTGTTGTAAAGGCCCATCTGGTTCACTAATGTCCTTCAGGGAAGGAAATCTGCTGTCCCCACCTGGTCTGGCCTACATGTGACTCCAGACCCACAGCAATGTGATTGACTCTTAACTGTCTTCAAAATTGCCCTCAGTTCATGGACAATTAGGGATGGGCAACAATGCAGCACTCACTCAGTACGGCACCTCTGATAATGTAGCACTCCCTCAGTATGGCACCTCTGACAATGCAGCACTCCCTCAGTATGGCACCTCTGACAATGCAGCACTCCCTCAGTATGGCACCTCTGACAATGTAGCACTCCCTCAGTATGGTACCTCTGACAATGCAGCACTCCCTCAGTATGGCACCTCTGACAATGCCGCATTCCCTCTGTAAGGCACCTCTGACAATGCAGCACTTGCTCTGTTCTATCTCCCTGACAATGCAGCATTCCCTCTGTGCTGTCTTTCTGGCAGTGCATCAATCCATCATCAGCCTGGATTATGCACTGAAAATATTGGGAAGATAAGTGAGACAAAATGCCTTACTGTAGTGTGATTGATAGAGTGATACTATTTATTGATATTTAGTGATGTAAAAGTTGCCTTTAGTATTGATTCATTCAAATGAGATAGTTTATCATAGTTTAGCCCCTCTCAGCTCTCCAGGATCAGGACTTTACCAATGAAATACAGATTCTGACAGGTAATTTTCTATTCTGATCTGACCAGTAGCTATTGATGGAATCCCGATCTCAGGATTAAATACCAATGGAATACCAATCTGACAGAAATCCACATTTGACATTCCCCCTCACAGCCCCCAGCTTGCAAACCCTGCTAGATTCAAAATCTGAAGTGGGAATTATTGATCCCCACTCTGAATTTGAGTCTGGCTGGGGAACTAACAATCCTTCAACACCTTGAAGCAGTTCTGGGGATAAGTGATTGGCGTGGGATTTTACTGGCAAATCAAGCTTCCCTCTGACTGGAATTGAACATTCAGAAGTACGAGATGAAGCTGCGTTTGTTTAGGTGTGGTTTCATTATCGCTTCCAACCATCCTTTGCAGAACTAATTGGACGAGTCTGAACCCAGTTGGCTATGGGCCCCAATCAGGGCAACAAAGGAAACTATCTAGTGTGGACAGTGGCAGCAATACATTGTACATCAGAGTGGGCTGTCTAAAATTTTACATTGAAATTACAGCACAGAAACCGGCCATTTGGTCCAACTGCTGGTGTTTATGCTTCAACTGAGCCTCCTCCCACTCTCTTCATTTCATTCTATCAGTATATCCTTCTATTCCTTTCTCCCTCATATACTAATCCAGCTTCCCCTCAAATGCATCAATACTACTCACCTCAGTTCCTCCCTGTAGCAGCGAGTCCCACAATCTCACCTCTCTCTGTGTAAAGAAGTTTCTCCTGTATTCCCTGTTGGATTTATTAGTGACGATCTTATATTTACAGTCCTTAGCTTTAGAGTCCCCACAAGTGGAAACAACTTTTCTACATTAACACTGTCAAGACCTTCCCTAACTTTAAGGCCTCTATTTTAACTTTAGCTAACTTTAAGACTCCTCAGCTTTCTCTTTTCTTGAGAAAAGAGCCCTGGCCTATTCAACCTTTCCTTATGGTTAAAATCTCTCTGTTCTGGTATTCTCATTGTAAATCTTTTTTGCATCTTCCCCAATGGCTCTACATCCTCTTTGTGACAATGTGACCAGAACTCTTCACAGTATTCCAAGTGTAATCTGACCAAGATTTGACACAAGTTTAACATAACCTTTTTAAGACATAATGTAGGGAGAGGGTCAGGGACTGGGGGAGGGGTGGGGGTAGGGGGTCATAGACAGAAACAAAATGTGATCTCAGGACTTCACGTAACCAATGATTAATATTTGGAATGGCGAGGAGTCGCAGATTATGAAGACACTTGGAAAGGTGTCCTCTGTTGGGTATCTGTAATAGTGAGCATCGTCTCACTAATTGCCCAAGGACATCTTGTCCTGTTGTCGGAATTGAAGGAATGGATATGAGAGAAAAGATTCATGAGACTGGTACCAGGAATGGGGAGCTTCAATTATGTAGATAGACGGAGAAGTTGGGACTGTTTTCATCAGAGAACAGAAGGTTGAGAGGAGATTTGATCAAGGTGTTCAAAATCATGAGGGGTCTGGATGGAGTAGACAGGGAGAAACTGTTCCCATTGGTGGAAGGATCGAGAATCAGAGGGCACAGATTTAAAATAATTGGAAAAAGAAGCAATGGAGACATGAGGAGAAACTTTTTCACGCAGCGAGTGGTTAGGATCTGGGATGCACTGCCTGAGAGTGTGGTGGAGGCAGGTTCAATCGAGGCGTTCAAGAGGGAATTGGATTATTAGCTGAAAAGGAATAATGTGCAGGGCTGTAGGGAGAAGGCGGGGGAATGGTGCCAGGAGAGTTGCTCATTCGGAGAGCTGGTACAAACACGATGGGCCAAATGGCCTCCTTCTGCACTGCAGCAATTCAATTCCGTGTCCATTGAGGGTACCAGACAGAGTTCACAGGGTGGTGCAGGAATTAGCGGGATTGTTCTGCCCCCTCCCCTGTTGTCCACCATTTAATGACTGCCAGTGAGTGTGTTGGCCAGGTCTGTTGGTAAGGCCAACTTGGTGGGGCAAAACTACCCCCCCGAATTGAAAAATGGTCTCTCCTCCTTACATTAATGAGCACACAACACATTCGCTGTAATGATTGATGAAAGCTAATGAATGCAGGGAATTCTGAAACGCTCTGGTGGTTGATTGGTGCCTCTTTGTACGACCTAGATATATTTCAGCATGAGTTGAAGAGGCCAGCGTATTTATCTTTGCATTGGACGGTGCCCTTGGATTTTGAAATAAGGAAATGGCACAGCTCTATTTTGAGCTCTCAATCCCCCAGATGAGACTGGCCTAGTTTTCCAGGCAAGGGCGCTTCACAAGCAGAGTTTGGGGAATGTTTCGTGACTGCGTTACTCAGAGGAGATCCCAACTTTGACTGGTGGATAAACTTAAGGTTTATTTCTGTTACTTGATTAAGCTGAAATTGAGGTTCACCATACCATCATCTACTTTAACCCGTTCTTTCCCAGAATCTAGAACCTCTCGGGCTCCCCGTTTCCTCTCAGTCTTCCCTTACCCCTTGACCAACAGACCTTTTAATCTGAGCACAATCTGGTTGGTATTTCTTGATTGACCTCACTGCCGAGGTTTAGTCTGTACTGTAGTGTCATCCCACACTTTAAGCCAAGGCCTTTGGGTTTTCTCATTAATCAAATAATCTTTGTTGCCCATCAGTGGTAAATGGGGCGATTTGTTTTTTACACTGTGTCAACTTGGTTTAGTTGGTTGCCCCTTTGCTTCTATAATTCTGTGGATTTAACCCCCACTTCAAGGAACCAAACACTTTTTTATTATTCATTTACAGGATGTGGGCGTCGCTGGCTAGGCCAGAGCATTTGTGCTCTTTCCTAATTGCCCCTTGAGAAGGTGGTGGTGAGCTGCCTTCTTGAACCACTGCAGTCCATGTAGTGTAGGTACACCCACAGTGCTGTTAGGGAGGGGGTTCCAGGATCTTGACCCAGCGACAGTGAAGGAACGGCGATTTAGTTCCAAGTCAGGTTGACATGTAACTTGCAAGTGTTGGTGTTCCCATGCGCCGGCAGCCCTTGTCCTTCTAGGTGGTAGAGGTTACGGTTTTGGGAGATGCTGTTGAAGGAGCCTTGGCGAGTTGCACTTAACGTGCAAAGGGTACGTGGTTAAACATCTCATCCAATCTTTGCGAATACAGCACTCCCTCTGAGCTGCACTGGAATGCCAGCCTATATTACGAGCCCATGTTCTGGAGGAGGGTGGATTTTGAACCCACAGCTTTCTGCCTCAGACGAGTCCTGCTACCACTGAGTCCAGCTGGCACGATGAAATGTAAGATCAAGGTTTGATTTGAGCTGACCTTTTTTATGACCTTTTACTTGTCTAAGCTAGACGCTCTGTAAAAGCCAACACTGTGAGTTCTATTTTCTCATCAACAAGTCACACCACACACCTTGTCCTTCTCGCTAAAGCTCTGCCCTGCTGGTGTTAGTGTTCAGCTTGTCTAGTACAGGCGCTGACACTGAGACACTCATACGCTGTCTCTTGGCACATAGAATCATTGAAATTTATGCCCAGAAGGAGGCCATTCAGCCCATCATGTCCCTGCCAGCTGTTAAAGAACCTTTGAACATAATCCCACCTTCCAGTTCTTGGTCCATGATCTTCATATGCATGTACTTTTTAAATGTGATGAGGGTTTCTGTGTCTACCCATCCTTTCAGACAGTGTGGGCAGCCTATCCCGGCGTTAGGTTCCAGACACCCAGCAACCCCTGGATGCAAAAAAAATTCCGCATCTCTCCTTTAATCCTTCGAGCAATGGCTTTAAATCCATGCCCCCTGGTTAGCCCTTCCTCCCCACTCCACCTAGGCCCCTCGTAATTTTACACACCTTAATTAAATTCCCCCTCGACCTCCTCTGTTCCAAAGAAAAGCTATCCCAGCCCATCCAATCTTTCCTCATTGCTAAAATTCTCTGTTCCTGGCAACATTCTCTGTAAATCTCCTCTCTACCCTCCCTCGTGTGATCACACCCTGCCTGTAATGTAGTGACCAGAACTGTACATGTACAGGGGCTGACAGACAGACATGCACACAAGCTGTTATCTGGCACTGAGCGGGCTATTATTTGGTGTGTGCTGTGCTATGTTCTTGATGTGTGCCTGCCACTCAATGTGAATGATGAATAAACTACGAACTGAGTGTGAGAGTTGACAGCAAGCCAGGAGATGGCTGTGTGAAGACCTTTGGCTAAAACCCTCCCTTTCTTTCTACCCAGGTCGCCATCATTGCAGGGAACTTCGAGCTGGGCGAGTTCATCAAGAATCACAAAGACTCGGATGTTGGTACGTTGGAGGCTGACAATGTGGGTGTGATCCAAGCCCTAACCCTAACCCTGAAACCTAATCCTAAACCAAATCATCTGGGGTTTTATTTTATTTTTCCCTGGCGGCCATCATTGTCACACGTCCCAGTCACTCCATGCCTGGAGTTTAGGCGGGAGTTCTCCAGATTTAACCTTTTTTCTGGAGCTCTCGTGGTAATTCAAGGTCGTGGGCTACAAGGTGCAACGTGACAGCAAGTGATCTTTGAACAGAGACAGAGCAACTCTATTCTGGCCATTGTGTTCACTAATGCCACAGCAGTTGTCCATTTGGACAGTGCCTGGTCCATCCACCAACTCCGTTGGGACTGATTCCCCTTTGCCACCTCACTGAAGTTTTTTTTTATTCATTCACAGGATGTGGGCTTCGCTGACTGGGCCAGCATTTACTGCCCATCCCTAGTTGCCCTTGAGAAGGTGGTGGTGAGCTGCCTTCTTGAACCGCTGCAGTCCCTGTGGTGACCATTATTTTATCCGGAAGCCTCAGCACATAAGGAGCCCACAAGGGCCCAGTGATTATTTGACTCAGGAAAGGGCATGTCTGAAATCAATACCTCACCCACTGACCACTCACCCAACTCTGCCCTTCCCTCAGCAGCTCCTGAAACGCTTGCCCATGCCTTCACTGTCTCTGGGATTGATGATTCCAACATTCTTCTGGCAGCCTCCCCTTTTCCACTCTCCGTAAGCTTGGCCTTATCCAAAACGCTGCTGTCGGAACTCGCACCAAGCCCCGTTCCCCTTACCACCCCTGTGCTTGCTGACCGATGTTGGATTCCGGTCCGGCCACGTCTCGATTTTAAAATTCACATCCTTGTTTTCAAATCTAAACCTCGCTCCTCCCTATCTCTGTAATCTCCTCCAGCCCTCCGAGATCCCTGAACTCCTCTAATTCTGGCCTCTTGAGCATTCCCTGATTTTAATCGCTCTGCCACTGGCAGCCGTATCTTCAGCTGCCTGGGCCCTAAGCTCTGGAATTCCCTCCCTAAACCTTTTCACCACCCCATGCTCCTTTGAACTCTCCTAAAACGTGCATCTTTGACCAAACATTCTAATAACTTCTTATGTGACTCAGTGTCAAATTTTGTTTGACAATGTTCCTGTATAGCACCTTGTCACATATTTGGTACATTAAAGGCACCATATAAATGAGGTTATGCTATTGTTGAAACTCCAGTTGCTGGGACAAACACTGTGTGTAAATGCTACTGCATTCAACATGCTAATTCTTGCTCCTGGCTGGCTGCTGTTTCATTGTGTTCTCATCTCGAAGTTGTGTCTTCCAACAGTTCCGTTTAAGGAAACGCCAAGCTACACCCCCCAGAGGAGGGATGGACACAACACGCTCACCATCCCGCACATGCTCCAGCGCTCCAGCAGCGACAACAACCTCAACATTCCCGAGTGGCTTTCCTTCTCGGCCGGCCAGGCGCCCAGGAACCCCAACGGCACCCTGCGGAGCGTCAGCAACCCCCGGGGAGGCCGCAGCCGCTCCCCATCCCGCAGCCGGCAGGGTGAGGACCCCAAGAAACAGCGTGGCCGCCTCAGGTACCACAGCAGTGATGTGGTGGGTGGGGGAACTGGCCGGGGGGGGAGGTGATGGTGCTGGGGAGCGGGTCAGAGAGCATCCATGCTAGAGCAAGCAATTAGGAAGAAGTTGGAGTATAAGAAAAGAGAGGCATGTTGCTGAAGCTTTTCATCAGGACAAATGCAAGAATGCCAAATTTCAGACAATCATAGGACAGATACACCATGGGGATGGATACAGAGTAAAGCTCCCTCTACACTGTCCCCATCAAACACTCCCAGGGCAGGTACAGCACGGGGTTAGATACAGAGTAAAGCTCCCTCTACACCGTCCCCATCAAACACTCCCAGGGCAGGTACAGCACGGGGTTAGATACAGAGTAAAGCTCCCTCTACACTGTCCCCATCAAACTCTCCCAGGACAGGTACAGCACGGGGTTAGATACAGAGTAAAGCTCCCTCTATACTGTCCCCATCAAACTCTGCCAGGACAGGTACAGCACGGGGTTAGATACAGAGTAAAGCCCCCTCTACATAGCCCAATCAATGTGCTGCATAACCCACCAGTGTGACATCTTTTTCTTTAGTATGACAAGACTCCCATTACATGATCCATCTGAATGGGATTGAAGATTTTGTTCCCTTGGGCACAGTGGCTGTGGCATTGGCACATGTCCAAAGGGCACCAGGTTGAATGTGGTGAACTATTAACCCTATCAATCTTACTTGCATTTGATTTTGGGTGGGGGAAGTGTTGTAAAGTGTGCGAGTGAGCAACACCACAGCTTGAGAACTGCTTCCCATTCTGGTTGTTGAGATGCAGGAGTGACATCGGCGGCAGAGCAGCGAAAGGTCCTGAGACTAATTGTGGCTGTCAGGAGTCTGAATGATGAGGAGAGACTGGAGAGTCTTGGACTTGTGCCTGGAAAGAAGGTATCTGGTGGATGGTCATATCGGGGTTATGAGATATTACAGGAATGGATTAAATCCCAAGAATGGTACGAGGCTCCACAGATTCAAGCTAGGAATGTAGGAAGAGGGGGAGGCCATTCAGCCCCTTGAGCCTGTCTCGCCATTCAATTAGATATTGGACGATCTGTACCTGAACTCCAAACACTGTCTTGGGTCCGTAACCCTGAATATCCCTACCTAACAACATTCGATCAAGCTCAACTTTGATAGTTTCAATGGAACCCCAGCCTCAACAGCATTTTGGGGGAGAGTTTCCAGATTTCCACTCCCCTTTGTGTGAAGAAATGCTCCCTGAACTCTATTTTAATGCTGCACCTCCTTGTTCTGTGCTCCCTTCAACCGAAGAAATAGTTTCTCTCTAAGTATCCTATGAAATCCTTTATTCATCTTAAACACCTTAATTAGATCACCCCTTAATCTTCCATATTCCAGGGATGACAAGCCTAGTCTGTGCAATTTGTCCTTATAATTTAACCCTTTTAGCCCTTGTAAAAGGTCATTTTAGGACCAATGTCAGGAACTTTCTTACACAGTGTGTGTGGAATAAACTCACAAATAATCTGTACCCATCTAATTCAGTTACACACAGGACAACATTACATCCTGTACAGAAAATATTATATCTGGGGCAGCACAAGTTTTTACAAAAGGGCTTTAGTGTTAGCTTGCCATGTGGCCAAAATAAATTGCAGTGTCAGCAGCGAACAGTGGGACAATGGTGCCTTTGCACGGCTCCTCTATTTAAACACGGTAAAGTACCTTAGAAATACTGAATTGGACACACCTTGAATTTGTGCCTGATTTTTGAATCACCAGCCTTGAATGATGAAGATCACCCAAACACTAACGACAAAAAGCACTTTTGTGCGCAGAATAAACCATGATTTAAGAAAAGTTTGGATATTATAATGGCAGGAGGTTGAGATCCCTCTGGATGAATGAATTAAGATGGGCTGAATGTCCTCCATCTGTGTCGTTCTGATAATACACAGCAATACGTCACTCATATGTTGTGGAATGGTGACCCCCCTTCATAAAGCTGTTAGTTGTAACCCACACTCCGTGTAAAGTTGCAAGGCACGAATTAATTCACCTCCTTAAAACAATTTTATTTTTTAATTTGTTAATGATCTTGAAAGGGAATAAAACTGCAGAGCCCTGGGGAAAGAGCAGGGGGCGGGACTAATTGGATAGCTCTTTGAAAGAGCCTGCCACAGGTACAATGGGCCAAATGGCCTCCTTCTGGGTTGTAGCATTCTATGGTTCCAGCTTACTGCTTCCATCTAGTGGTTTATTTGTGGAGAGGTTTGTCGTGTTTGACAGTCTTAGTACAGGTGGCATGAGGATCACAAGAATTGTCATTGCGGCAGGGCTGCTACACAGACTGTCCCTCCCTCCCTCCCTCAAAGGTGGGGGGAGGGCTGAAAGAATTCCTTTTGGGTCTATCCTTCGAACGATGCTCCTTTCTCAATGGGTGCTGGGGTGTCTTCACCTCCGAATAGTTTCCCCTTGCTGGGGAAGCAGGGGAGGAGGTCTAGCAGTGACATCCCACAGCCAGATAGGTTTCAGATGAAGCGCCAAGTTTATCGAGGGCCAGAGACGAAGAGGAAATGTGCTTTGAGCCCCGTGCTGTGTTTTACATTACTCATCTAGCCTCTCATTATAGATGGCTGCCTCATTTTCAAATTTCTCAGCCTCACACATGAAGGTTGAACCTGCCCTGCTACCATGGCGACCTATGTGGGTACATGATCAGCCCCCTCCTCCGATCCCTGACCTCTCACCACCAATTGCCACCTCCTTGACCTCTTCCCCCCTCCCCCATTCCAACCTCCCTCATCTCCCCAGAACCCCTCCGCCTCGATCCCCCTCTCCTGCCACCTCCACCTCTCTCCTCTCCCCCAAAGCCCACCAGCTTTGAGTACGCAACACAGCACTTTCAAACATTCAAACTGGGAGGCTGTTCACTTGAATTTGGCACCTCAGAATTTGTTTCTCTCACCCCTTCTTTAAAATGAGACTGTGGAAGGAGGGAGAGAGGGAGGGAAATAGAGAGAGTGTATTCGATGGAGAAGGGAGGATATGTAACTCTGGATGTGACTCTGTCTGCCACTGTTGGGGGTGTGAAACTGTCCTTGTGATAAGGAGGGGATCCATTTCTCACTCGTATATGGGTGTAATGTGTGTGTAATTTTTAACCTCAATTTTCCGTGTAGTCCTAATAAGCTGTTAATAAATTAATGACTCGGGCTCACTTCACCCAATGTATAGAGTGAACACTGAATTGAGAAATGCAAAGTTGCAGAGTAAATTCTCCCAGGAGCTGATGTTAGCAGGAAGTTGAAACCTTTTGCTTCTTGTGTTTCCCTCCCTTTCTGCTTCCTGTGTGCCTCCCTCTGCCATTTTTTGCAACTGTCTGTCCTCTGTCTCTGTCTCTCAGTCTCTGACTCTCTCTCTGTCTCTTTCTCTCTGTCTCTGTCTATCTCTGTCTCTTTCTCCGTCTCTCTTTTTCTTTCTCTCTGTCTCTCCCTCTCTGATTTGCTCTTTTATTCATTTTTCTACAGCTCCATCAGTCTCTTTGTCTTTCTCTTTCCTTAATTCAGTCTGACAGTTTCTCCCTTGCCTTTTGCTTATCATTTTTTGCTGGTTTCTTTGTCTTTGTCTGTCCTGTCTCCCCTCTCTCTCTGTTTTCTCTCTGTCTCCCCTGCTGACTGTATCCCCCGCTGTCTGTCTCCACCTGCTGTCTGTCCACCCCCGCTGTCTATGTCCCCACCGCTGCCTGTCTCCCCCTCTCTCTGTCTCCCCACTGCCTGTCTTCCCTCCGCTCTCTGTCTTCTCTCTGCCCTCTGTCTCCTCCCTCTCTTTGCCTCCCCCCCTCTCTGTCTCTCCATCTCTCTGTCTCCCCACTCTCTGTCTCCCCACTCTCTGTCTCCCCACTCTCTGTCTCCCCACTCTCTGTCTCCCCACTCTCTGTCTCCCCACTCTCTGTCTCCCCACTCTCTGTCTCCCCACTCTCTGTCTCCCCACTCTCTGTCTCCCCACTCTCTGTCTCCCCACTCTCTGTCTCCCCACTCTCTGTCTCCCCACTCTCTGTCTCCCCACTCTCTGTCTCCCCACTCTCTGTCTCCCCACTCTCTGTCTCCCCACTCTCTGTCTCCCCACTCTCTGTCTCCCCACTCTCCATCTCTCCCCCTCTCCATCTCTCCTCACTCTCTGTCTCCCCCACTCACCCTTCTCTCTGTCTCCCCATCTCTCTCCCTCCTCCTCTCTCTGTCTCCCATTCTCTGTCTCCCACTCTCTCTCCGTCTGCCCCCTCCCTCGCTGTCTCCCCCCCTCTCTCTGCCTCCCCCGTCTCTCTTTCTGCCCCTCTCTCTATCTGCCTGTGCCTCTCTCTGCTCTATCTGCACAAATATACATGTGTAATAAGGTGAGACTTCCCTCAGTTCCCCACTTTGAATGAGAACCAGGGGTTTTGACTCCTGCTGCCATCTGTGGGTTTTAAAGCAATGTCCATCCCCTTGAGGAGCTGGGAGCTGCCTTGGAGACTGACATCTGTCTTTGTTTACAGCTCCGCAGTCAGTAACAAGGACTACGCGGCTGGAACACTGGGTTGGAGGCCGAAACGCAAGCTGTACAGTGCTGTCCCTGGCAGGGTGTTCGTGGTGGTGAAATCGTACCAGCCACAGGGAGACGATGAAATTCAACTCAACAAGGGTGAAAAAGTCAAAGGTTTGTGTGGGCGAGAGAAGTGAAACTTGGTTAAACATATTGTGGCACAGGAACATTGGAGTGGAGGAACAGGAGAAGGCCATTCAGCCCCTTGAGCCTATTCCACCATTCATTGAAACCATGGCTGATCTAACTCCATATACCTGCAGCCCGCTTGACTGGCACGCCATCTACAAACATTCGCTCCCTCCACCACCAACAAACAGTAGCAGCAGTGTGTACCGTCTACAAGATGCACTGCAGGAACTCACCAAGACTCCTTAGACAGTAACTTCCAAACCTACCTACGACCACTACCATCTTGAACGACAAGGGCAGCAGACGCGTGGGAACACTACCGCCTGCAAGTTCCCCTTTAAGTCACTCACCGTCCCGACTTGGAAATATATCGGCCGTTGCTTCACTGTCGCTGGGTCAAAATCCTGGGGCAGAATTCTTAGGTTGGCATGCGGGCACGTGCCCGATCCGATCAGATGCCAAATCGCGCGTGATGACTAGGGGCGAGTGTCCCCACATCATCCTGCGCTCACGTGATATTTCGGTTGGCAGGCGCGCACGGAAGTCAGAAGCTCGCCCGCCGACAATTAAGAGGCCTATTTAGGTCATTAAAGCCTCTGATATTTTTGGGGTCTGACCAACCTTACGGCTGGCAGGCGGGCGAATCAGCCTGGAGGACTTTGCATTTTTCATGAAACCTCACCCAAGGGCGGGATGAGGTTTCCGTTACTAAATTTTAAAAAAAAATCGATGGACAGCATTTTTATCGTGTTGGGGTGACTGATTGTGATGCATGGACATTTTTTTCATGATTTTTAAATCTTTATTCATCGGTTTTAAAGTGTTCAGCTCCTGAGGCAGATCCCTGCCTTCAGGGAGCCTTCATCCCGCGCTCGCCCACGCTTATGTCAGCGCCCGTCCTCCCATCCCTCCCCCCGGCAGCGCTAAGCATGTCGGCGCACGCTTCACGCTGGCTGGCTGTTAATTGGCCAGCCAGTGTCAAATCGTGGTCAGAGGTCTCCTGGACCCGCCAATCATGCCCCCATGCCAACCTAAACAATGCTGCCCCTGGAACTCCCTCCCTAACAGTGCTGTGGGTGTACTGAAACCACATGGACTGCAGCGGTTCAAGAAGGCAGCTCACCACCACCTTCTCAAGGGCAATTAGGGATGGGCAATAAATGCTGGGCCAGCCAGCGAAATCCATATCCCATGAATGAATTTTTAAAAACCCGCCTTTGCCCCATATCCCATAGCACTTATCAACCTCAGATTTAAAATGAATAATTGCTCTAGCATCAATTGTCATTTGTGGAAGAGAGTTCCAAACTTCTACCACTCTTTGTGGGAAGAAGTGCTTCCTAATTTCACTCCTGAAACGTCTGGTTCTAATTTTTTGACTCTGCCGCCCCCCCCAATCTGAGACTCTCCAACTAGTGGAAACAGTTTCTCTCTATCTACCCAATCTTGAAAGCCATCTTGAAAACTTTGACCAACTCACCGCTTAACCTTAATTTAGGGAATATGAACCTAATTTGTGTACCATATATCCTCAAGTAACAGTCGTCCTTGTGTATAAGTCAATGTTTTGGCTAAAAAAAAGTCCAAGCTCCTCCTACTTACCACCCACTCGCCGCTGAAGTCAAACTCAGCCTAATGCCAACCTACTCATTTGAAGGTGGCTGCTCAACTCCTTGTCTGCGCAGAATAATAAAAAATACTTTTTTTGGCTCCTTTTGTGCTAGTTTCAGGGGTGGAGGTTGGCAGGAACAGTCTCCCACCTGGCAACTCTGCAATCGGCTGATGTACCGCTGTAAACAGTTAGGTTGCGAGCTGAAGGGGAGGGCTGGACTTCAACCCCTTCAAAATATTACTCGGGTATAAGTTGACCCCCTTCCTTTTGGCTAAGAACGTGGTCTGAGAAACTTGACTTGTACACAAGTGGATATGGTAATCTCTCCTTAGAGCTTAACCCTTAGAATCCAGGTATCACCTGGTAAATCTACCCTGTGCTCCCTCACTTAGGTCTGGGGCCTAGAATTGTTCATGGCACTCCAGATGTGGTCTAACCAGGGCTTTGTATGCTTGAAGCATTATTTCTAGTCCTGCAGATATAAAAGCAAAGTACCATGCCCTAAGAGGGCATTGGCCACCACGGACCTCCATGTTAATCTTGCTCTAGAGGTCTGGCCCATCTTCGTTGGTGGTACACTCATCCAGTTTGTGAGGCTCTTTAGAAAGGTCGCTCTTCATCTGCCTCGATCTCTTTTACCATCAATCTTTCCCGTCAGCATCAGACTTTCCAAATCATGATTTCTGATTCCGTGCCCAAGAAATTCCAACTGCCTCTTCCTGATCTTGGTCGGCCGAGTTCATTTTGGTCTCAGAGTTTACCAGCATCACTTCATTGGTGGTGTGACTTGTCCTGGATACCTTTATTATTTGCTTCAAAAACCACAACTCTGCAGCCTCAATTCTTCTCTGCAATGTTCCATTAATCGTCCAACACTCGCTTCCGTGTGGCAAAATTGGTGTGATGTCGCATTCCATTCCCTTTTCTGATTTTTTTCTGTACTTGTTCTGACAGAGATCTCTTGTAGCTTTTCAGCTCTGATCCAATGGAGGAAATACTGATATTTTCTTTTCTGGATGTTAGTTGTTGGAGTTCTCGTTGCTCCTACTATTTCAAGCACCTCTTCATTTGTCTTATGGTCTGTGTGCTCATTTTTAGCAAACGTCTTAGCATCCACGTTTCAAAGGCCTCTATTTCCTTCCACAGATCTTTATTTGTTGTCCAGGTTCCTGAGGCTGACAGGAAGCTGATCGAATGTCGCATCTCCTGGGTTTCATTCCTTGTTACAAGCTTGAGTTTTCTTGTTAACATATCCTTCATCGTCACAAAATTACTTCTGGCTATCTCTGTCCTTCCTCTGACTTTACCATCGTGTCTGCCACCCTCTGCCCTAAATAGACAAACTGGCCTATTTTTTTGAGCCAGCATCCACCTCTTTTTCTGGGAAAGAGTTTTGTTTTTTATTTATCCGTTCGTGGGGATGTGGCCATCGCTGGCTAGGCCAGCATTTATTGCTCCTCCCTAAAGAGTTCCACACGCCTGCTACCCTTTTGTGTGAAGAAGCGTTTCCCTAATTTCTGTCCTGAATAACCTAGCTCTGATTTTAAGGTTATGTCTCCTTGAACCCCGCCCCACTAGCAGAATTTTTTCCCCCCTCTAATCTCCTCCTCCACGTACCTTGCCCTAAGAAGTGTCGGCAACCATTGGATTGGTCCATGATTACACTTGGCAAAGTACTGCAGTGGTTTGCCATTGCCTTCTGCTGTATGGCTGACCAGGAAACTCTCTCACTCCCTGCCATCAGGCATATTGGAAGGACTTACAGGCTGATAGTCAACCTGTCTGGCCACATTATGAATGCACCTTCCATGGCCATTAAGTCCTGGAGTGAGATTTGAACCCCAAGCTTCTGGCCCAGAGGTAGGGACACTACCCACTGTGCCACAAGACCATTCTGCCCTGTCAAACCCTTCCAAAATCCTAAAAACCTCAATCTCCATATTCCGTGGAATACCCGGCTAGTTTTTGTAATCTCTCCTCCTAATCTAAGTCACTGCTTCTCAAACCTTTTCCTGATGTGACTCCCATGTTAATGCCTCAGAATTCACATAACCCCAGAGCGACAATTGGAGGTCGGGGGTTGGTGGGGGAAGGTGGATGGTGGGTGGGCGGGTGGTGGTGGGGCGGTGGGTGGCGGGTGGTGTTGTTGAGTAGAAGTGGGGGGAGTGGGGAGGTGTTGAGGGTTTTTCAGCAGTGGGTGGAGGGGGGAGGTATTTGTTGTTTAAAACTGTTCTTAATTTTCCCTGAATAAAGGCCCAGATTTTATTTTACAGGCTGTGGCTGCAGCCATCGGACCCCAGGAAACAGACAATTGAGTCACGCCCACCAACAGAAAAACAACACAAAAAGCTAAAGGGCCCTTGCTGTTGTCAAAACTCAGTCCAAGCTCCATGGCAACCGTTGCTGCTCCTGGGGGAAACCTCAAAATGTCTCCTCCTGACCCCATTAAGGGTCATGACCCACAGTTTGAGAACCCCTGTTCTAAGTTTTCTAAGACTCAGGTCAATAGCCCTTTTTTTGGGGGGGCATGGGCATTAAGAGGTATGGAGCAAATTTGGGTGAATAGAGTTGAGGTGTTGATCAGCTATGATTTGATTGAATGGCAGAATAGGCCAGGAAGGGCTGAATGGTCTCCTCTTGTGGCTCAGAGAGAAACGTGCTCTTCAGGCAATGTGCTAACCTGTTTCGGGTAACTCTGGTTAGTTTATAGTATCCTTGGTCTCTCAATTGTTTGGTGGACAGTCTAAGACTGGATTACATGACCCAGGAAGGTCTGTCTTCCAATTTCAGGTCTGTGCTGAGAGGGGATTTCAGCTAGGCCTGCCACAGAGGCCTCAGTACTGCCCCCGCCTTCCCCATCCCGCCCCCACCTCTCCAAAGTGTGGGGCGGGGCGGGGTGGGTGGTAGAGGGAGGGGCGGATTGTAATGACTCATACCGGACATCAGGTGGTTTACCATGTGATGATGCTGCTACAGTTGAATAGTTGCCTAGAGGCACAATAGACTGAATGGCTTTCTTCTGTGCATTAAGATTCAATGACATGGGACTAATTGGATTGCCGTTTCAAAGGGCCAGCATTGAAATCAATGGGCCGAATGGCCTCCTCTTCAGTGTCAGACTGTGATATACTCTCTGTCTAGGCTTATGTCTAGAGGAAAGGCGTTGGCGCAAACTCTAAGAGGGGTAGAGACAATCAGGAGAGAAGGGAGAAATTGGATGGGTTATTGGGGATGTCGGGGTGGGGAGTTATTTGCCTCCCTCGCTCTCGAGAGCTATCTCTGGCCTTAGCTTCTGTCACTGAGGAAAAGTTTCCAGGTTGAAAGCTGAGTTAGCGCTGACAGAAGGCGATTTCTGTGTTGCTTGTTGACCTTGTTCTGTGCAAGTGACTGGCACAGGAAAGGCTGAATGCAGAGGGCTGGACAGCTGCTGCCAAACATTATTGAGAAGCACAGGCCACGTGCGAGTGACTGGGAGAAGACACACTCTGCTGATTGGTGGACTGGGCAAGGTGGGCATTGTGTGTCGCATGCCCTTGCCCAGCATTGTCCTCATTCCTCGTGAGCCACTATTTATAACTCTGACCTGGATCTACTGCTCATGCTTGCTGCTGGCTCTCCAGTGTCCTGTATTCAATCTCTCACTCTCTCTCTCTCTCTCCTTGATGTACGAGGCTGCTGTAAGAGAGTGGAGGACGCTCTTGCTCTCTTTTTTTTTTCCTCTCTCTCTCTCTATTCCCCTTTCCTTACGATTCTGTTTTCTCTTCTCCGTTCTCTTTTTCTATCTATCTTTTCTCTGTTTTCTTGTTCTCATTCGCCGTCTTTTTACTCTGTCTCCCCCTGTCCTCTACTCCACTCCCTCCTCATCTTCTCCATCTATCCATGTCCTCTGCATCTGTTTTTCCTTCTCTCTCTCTCTATCTCTTTCAATCACCTTTATTATCTTTCACTAATCCCATTTGTCCACAGGTCCATCTCGTCCATCTGTGCATTCTTTCTCTCTCTCGTGCTCTTTTCCTCTTTCTCCATACTTTATCTCTTTCTCTTCCCATTTCTCTCTATCCCTCTCTTTCACTAACTCCCTTCCCTCATTCACTCTCTCTCTCTCTCTCTCTCTTCACATATTGAGTAGGAGGAGATTCGCAGTTTCCCCTTTAAGGGGCTGATTTTTCTAACAATGCTGACCTTGGTTAAGGGTGAATGTCGGAGTTCAAACCTTCTGTGATTTTCAAAAACATGTGCTTGGGACAGTTTAGAATCAGGAGATTAGAATTGAGCTCAGTATCTACATTCTATTACCTGAGAGAGAGAGAAAGTGAGGGACATCAGACCCTGCACCGATATGTTTATAAATTATTCTTTCATGGGATGCTGGGCAGGTCAAGCATTTGTTGCCCATACCCAATTGCCCTTGAACTGATTGGTTTGCTCGGCCATTTCAGAGGGCAGTTAAGAGTCAACCACATTGCTGTGGGTCTGGAGTCACATGTAGGCCAGACCAGGTAAGGATGGCAGACGGCAGATTTCCTTCCCTGAAGGGACATTAGTGAACCAGATTTTTTCGATGGTCACCGTGGCTTAGCTTTTAATTCTAGGTTTTTAAATTGAATTTAAATTCCACCAGCTGCTATGGTGGGATTTGAACCCGTGCCCCCAGAGGATTAACTTGGGTCTCTGGATTACTAGCCCAGTGACGCCACCATTTCCTCCACCGTATTACCCTGAGAGAGGGAGTGAGAGACACCAGTCAGTGTACAGATATCTCCCTGGGAGAGAGGGAGTGGGAGACACCAGTCAGTGTACAGATATCTCCCTGGGAGAGAGGGACTGAGAGACCCCAGTCAGAGTACAGATATCTCCCTGGGAGAGAGGGACTGAGAGACACCAGTCAGTGTACAGATATCTCCCTGGGAGAGAGGGACTGAGAGACACCAGTCAGTGTACAGATATCTCCCTGGGAGAGAGGGACTGAGAGACACCAGTCAGTGAGGATATCTTCCTGAGAGAGAGGGGACTGAGAGACATCAGTCAGTGTACAAACATTTCCTTGAGAGAGAGAGAGAGAGAGGACTGAGAAACTCCAGTCAGTGGACTGATATCTCCCTGAGGGAGAGGGACAGGGACACAGTCAGTGTACAGATATCTCCCTGAGAGAGAGAGACTGAGAGACACCAGTCAGTGTACAGATATCCCCCTGAGAGAGAGAGGGACTGAGAGACACCAGTCAGTGTACAGATATCTCCCTGAGAGAGAGGGACTGAGAGACACCAGTCAGTGTACAGATATCTCCCTGAGAGAGAGAGACTGAGAGACACCAGTCAGTGTACAGATATCTCCCTGAGAGAGAGAGGGGACTGAGAGACACCAGTCAGTGTACAGATATCTCCCTGAGAGAGAGAGACTGAGAGACACCAGTCAGTATACAGATATCTCCCTGAGAGAGAGGGACTGAGAGACACCAGTCAGTGTACAGATATCTCCCTGAGATAGAGAGGGGACTGAGAGACACCAGTCAGTGTACAGATATCTCCCTGAGAGAGAGGGGACTGAGAGACACCAGTCAGTGTACAGATATCTCCCTGAGATAGAGAGGGGACTGAGAGACACCAGTCAGTGTACAGATATCTCCCTCAGAGGGAGAGAGAGGATGTGGTAGACACCTGTCCGTGTACAGTTAAGAGAAATCCCGGCATGGTCTTTCCCCTCTGTAATCCTCCCCAGCTTCACAACCCTCTGAGTTCCCTGCGCTCCCCCAATTCAGGCATCTTGAGCATCCCTGATTTTAATCGCTCCACCATTGGTGGCCATGCCATTACCTGCTTGGTCCCCAAGCTCTGGAATTCCCTCACTGAATCCTCCATCTCTCTCTGCCTCTCTTTTCTCCTTTAAAACAATCGCAAAAACTGAGCTGTTTCACCAGGTTTTTGGTCACTTGCCCTAATTTTACTTTACGTGGCTCGATGTTAAAATTAATTCAATAACAGTCCTGTGAAACTCTTTGAGATATTTCACCGTGTTAAATTTACGGTTGTTGTCCTTGGAAAGCCCCTTCTACACCGTCCCCATTAAACACTCCCAGGACAGGTACAGCACGGGGTTAGATACAGAGTAAAGCTCCCTCTACACTGACCCTATCAAACACTCCCAGGACAGGTACAGCACGGGGTTAGATACAGAGTAAAGCTCCCTCTACACTGTCCCTATCAAACACTCCCAGGACAGGTACAGCACGGGGTTAGATACAGAGTAAAGCTCCCTCTACACTGTCCCCATCAAACACTCCCAGGACAGGTACAGCACAGGGTTAGATACAGAGTAAAGCTCCCTCTACACCGTCCCCATCAAACACTCCCAGGACAGGTACAGCACGGGGTTAGATACAGAGTAAAGCTCCCTCTACACTGTCCCCATCAAACACTCCCAGGACAGGTACAGCACGGGGTTAGATACAGAGTAAAGCTCCCTCTACACTGTCCCCATCAAACACTCCCAGGACAGGTACAGCACAGGGTTAGATACAGAGGAAACCTACTTTTTCCACCTATTTTGAAGCCTGACCCATCCAAGGTTAGTCCCGCATTTCCTTAGCTGTCTCCTGTTGAACAGCGTTTTATCTGTCAGGAGATCTGCTGGAGGCCGTGGAGGGCTACCTGGTTCCTCTAACATTGTTATATAACCAAGAAGAGGTACTTGAGAGCAACATTAATTTCTGTTTCGATAAGGGAAAAGAAATTCCCCCGTTGGTTTAGTGTCTCTACCAGTCTCACTGAGCTCAGATCGGACAGACTGGAGTCAGTAAAGGGACAAGCGTGCGAGCCTGTGTCCCATATGCTCTGGCATTGGTAGAATTAATGAACAGTATTTTCATTTATCGAGTATCCTTCATCTCGTCAGGATATCTTAAAATGCTGGACAACCAAATAATGCCTTTTGAAGTGCGGAACCATCCTCCATGTCTGCATCCCTCCGCGGTGAGTTCGGACACGGGACCGCGAGCATAACTCGAAATGGCCACCAGGTTGGCTCCCTGGTGCATTCCTGCCTCCGGCAAGAGAGCTCAAAGGTGAGGGACATGTGATAGTGGCTGGTAGCCAACTCATGGGGAGACGGTGGTAATGTCACTGGACGAGTAACCCAAAGGTGATGGCACCAACCAACGTTCCCAGTGTTGGATAGGCCCCACACTAAGGCTAAAGCCGGGAACGCTGGGGAGGCCATCAAACCCAGCACACCAACCCCCCTCCTCACCAAGCTGCTGGGATGAGAAGTCCATGGCCCCAGCTGCAGGCAGTCCCCTGGAGGGGTTCCACCCTCCAAGCTGACATCCTGACCGCCGTAGCCATTCTTTATTTTTAAGGTTGCTGAACGGTTCAGAGGGCACCTCCATCTTGAGGCACCTTCGCAGTCTCCTACCTGCCACAGCTGCACCCACCTCTCCCGGACGTCCAGAGATTGGGCCTTCTGATTGGTCCTCCCACTTTGGGAAACCACCTGCTGTCTTTAATTGGACGACAAATGTGGAGGCAGCCTCTTAATTAGCCAACTCCTGGAAGACTCCCTTGGCTGGTGTGCCTCTAACACGTATGTGGTTAGGACCTGGAAATAATCCCACACCTGAAATTTTTTAAAGTGTAGATAATTCCACCCATAGTTTTTTCTACAGGTCCACAGTAGGAGACAGTTGCATAGCGGTAATTTCAGTGAGCTAGCAATCCCAATAACCAGGTTAATTTTTTGGGCATGGGTTCAAATCCCACCATAGCAGCTATTGGAATTTAATTTTTATAAAATCTGTAATGGTGACTACCGATTGTTGTAAAATCCCATCTGGTTCACTAATACGTTTTAGGGAAGGAAATCTGCCATCCTTACCTGGTCTGGCCTACATGTGATTCCAGACCCACAGCAATGTGGTTGATTCCAAACTGCCCTCTGAAATGGCCTATCAAGCCAAGGGGAAAATACAGATGAGCAACAAATGCTGGTGTTGCCAGCGATGCCTATATCCCATGCAAAAATAGACATAAGAACATAAGAAATGGGAACAGGATTAGACCATTCGGCTCCTTCAATAAGATCATGGCTGATCCTCTTGTGTTTCGATTTCCACATTCCCATCTAACCCCGAGAACCTTTGATTCCCTTTCCTAATGAGAATCTATCTAACTCCTCCTTAAAAATATCGAATGGCCCCGCCTCCACCACCTCCTGAGGCAGAGAATTCCAAAGTCGCACAGGCCTCAGAGAAAAAATTTCTCCTCATCTCTGCCCTAAAAGGGCGACCCCTAATTTTAAAATAGTGTTCCCTAGTTCTGGACTCAACCATAAGAGGAAACATCTTTTCTACGTCCACCTTGTCAAGACCATTCAGGACCTTGTACACTTCAATCAAATTACCCCTCGCTCCTCTAAACTTCAGTGGAAACAAGCCCAGTCTGTCCAACCTTTCCTCTTAAGACAACCCACTCGTTCCAGGTATCAATCTAGTAAACCTCCTTTGAACCACCTCCAATGTATTTACATTTTTCTTTAAATAAGGAAAAACTGCACACAGTATTTGAGGTGCGGTCTCACCAATGCCCTGTATAACTGAAGCATAACATCCTTACTTTTATGTTCAATCCCTCTCGTAATAAAGGATAGCATTCCATTAGCCTTCTTAATTGCTTGCTGTACCTGCATACTAACTTTTTGTGACCTATGTACTAGAACACCTAGATCCCTCTGCACCTCAGAATTATGCAGCCGTTTTCCACTTAAGTAACACCCTTTTTTGTTCTTCCTGCCAAAGTGAACAGCTTCACATTTTCCCACATTAAATTCCATTTGCTAGATCTTTGCCCACTCACTCAACCTTTCTATATCCACCTGCAACCTCCTCATGTCCTCTTCACAACATACTTTCCTACCTATCTTTGTGTCATCTGCAAATTTAGCTGCCATGTCTTCACTCCCCTCATCTAAGTCATTGACGTAAACCATAAAAAGTTGCGGTCCCAGTACAGACCCCTATGGGATGCCACTCTTTACATCCTGCCATTCAGAAAAAGACCCATTTATGCATACTCTCTGCTTTCTGCCAGCCAGCCAATCTTCTTTCCATGCTAATATGTTACCCACTACACCAGGAGCTTTTATTTTCCGTAATAATCTTTGATATGGCACCTTATCAAATGCCTTCTAGAAATCCAAGTATAGCACTTCTACAGGCTCCCCTTTATCCACTGTACATATTAATCCTTAAAAAATCTACAGTAAATTGGCTAAACATGATTTTCCTTTCCCAATTGCCTTGAGCTCTTCTATGTGCCTAGCTATAACCTCCTTCATGATCAATTCTAACAACTTTCCCACGATAGATGTCAAGCTAACTGGCCTATAGTTTCCTGTTTTCTGCCTCCCTCCCTTCTTGAATAGCGGGGTTATATTTGCTACTTTCCAATTTGATGGAACCTTTGCAGAATCTAGCAAATTTTGGAAAATTAACACCAGCGCGTCGACAATCTAATTAGCCACCTTGTGCACAGCAGGATTCCACCATGAGTAATGAGACAAGCAACCAGTGAAGCAGTTTTACCAGTGTTGGTTGGGAAGGTGAATAGTGCCATGGGATCTTTTACAACTTTGCATTTGTACAGCACCTTTTATGTAGTAAAATGCCCCTAGGCATTTCACAGGAGTGTAACCAGCCAAAAATTGAGACTGAGCTAAAGAAGAAGATATTAGAATAGTGGACTAACAGACTTGGTCAAAGACGTAGGTTGCAAGGAACATCTTAAAGGATGAGTGATGTGGAGAGGTTTAGGGAGTGAATTCCAGAACTTAGGGCCCAGAAAGCTGAAGACACGGCAACCAAAGGTGGAATGAAGGAAATCAGGGATGTGCAAGAGGCTAGAAGTAGAGTGCAGAGATCTTGGGGGATTATAGGGCTGGAGGAGGTTCCAGAGATAGGGAGGGGTGAAAGCATGGAGCGTTTTGATCACAAGGATAAGAATTTAAAAATCTAGATGTTGGTGGACTGAGAGCCAATGTAGGTCAGTGAGCACATGGGCGATCTGGATCTGGTGTGAGTTAGAATTTCGGTTGCAGAGTTTTTGGAAGAGCTCACATTTATGGAGGGCGAAAAATGTCCACTCGAGAAGGCAGGTGGGCCCTCAATTTAACATCTCCGCTGAAAGATGGCACTTCTGACAGTGTAGTACTCCCTCCGCGTGGTCTAGGAGGACCAAGATTAGGTGCCCAAGTTCACCGAGAGGGACTTGAACCCACGACCTTCTGTCTCAGGAATGTGAATGCTAGCACTTAAAACACATCAAAAATTGCTCGCTAATGTGACACCGATTTATTGAGTATCTGTTTGCCGGATAATCTCCACTTCATTGTGTCGCTTGACATTGGCTGGGAAGGGGGTCTCCTGCTGAGTTTTTTTGTGTCAACTAAGATGGAGCTGCCTTGCGGCCTGCTCACTGACAAAGGAGATCTGCCCTGTGTCATCTACATACTCCAATTAATCCTGCATAGCTCAGGCAGCCAGAATTCCGCCTGTGGGGCCCATTTACTTGTTCCCTTGGGGTGCTTTGTGCTAAGCGTTGGGTTGTAGAATCCGTCCGCGTTGCCCTTGGTGTTAGAATAAGCCTTCAAGCCTACATCTTCCTGTGTGTAACAGCCATTAACCCTCTGAGATTGCCATAGCAACATTAACCCTCGGAGATTGCCATGGTAACGCTAGATTCAAACGGCCCAGCGCCACTCCCTCCATTGATCCTATCAGCACTGCCTGGAATAGTTGACAAAACCCAGCACCCCTTCATCCACCTTCAGCAACTCATGTCAGCTGAGGGCTTTTTGTTCAACTGTTGCCATGGGAACAAAGCTCATGCCAGGTGAGAAGGTCAAAATGTGGAGAAATGCTCATTTTGTGTTTCAGTTTTTAATTCATGTTATGCTTGTCTAGTTATCTCCATTTCCCTGTGAGTATTTGGCTTTTCTGTGGTATCCTCTCCACTTATTCACCAATCTCATTTCTGTCATTCAATGGTACAGTATAATATCACTATCTGACTCTCGGTCATAACCACTTATTCTGTCATTTTGTCTCCACCTCCTTTCTCTCCCTAGTCCTCCTCCCTCGCCATCTCTATTTCTGCAGCTTCCTTTAGCTTCTATTATCTACCTTTATCCTCATCTTTTTCCCCATCTCTCAAACTAACACAACTCTCTCCTTTTCTCATCCTCCCCACCTCTGTCTTGCTATGTCTCTCAGCTCTTTGTCCCCACACACACACTCTCTCTCTCTCTCTGTCTCTTTTCCTGGCACACTTTCTTTCGCTGGCAATTGGCTCACATTCTTACTTGGTGCGTGGTCCGTATACCCATCTCGCTCCTCTTTTTACCTCTTCCCCTGCCTCTCACCTCCCTCCCTCATATCATTGTCTCTGCCTCTTTCCTTCTCTACCTCATCTCTGCCTCCTTTCTTCCCACTCTTTTTCTCTCTCTCGCTCCCTGCCTCCTCCTTTTCGTCTCTCCCTACCCCCTCTCTGTAGGGTGGCTGAGCAGGCCACACCTACCTCCGAGTCCTAGTCATGTGCACGCACAGGCCACTCATGGACCCAATGAAGCACTGTGGAGGCATCAGAGATACCCTCCTGTAACTGAGATGATAATCTGAAGCCCTATTTGTCTATTCCAATGATTCAGGTGGTTGTTGTGCCGCCATTTAAAGAAAAATAGGCCATGACTGGGTCTAAAAGGGTTAAATTATGGGGACGTTGTACAGACTAGGCTTGTATTCATTCCCTCGTGTATCAATGATTGAGTGGTGGTCTAACTGGCGTATAAGACATTTAAAACATTAGCCTGAAATACAACTACTGGTGGAGGCGGGGGTGGGGTAAGGGCGAGCCTTAAATAAGGAGGCATAAAATTACAGCCAGTTTATGCATAGCAAGCTCGCACAAATAGCAATGTGATAATGACCAGATCATCTATTTCAGTGATGTTGGTTTAAGGATAGCTTTCCTGCTCCCCTTCAAAACAGCAGCCAAGGGATCTTTCACATCCATCTGATAGAACAGACAGGGCCTCAGTTTAACAACTCACCTCAAAGACAGCATTGTCAACAGTGCAGCACTCCCTCAGCACTGCACTTGTTGTGGCCACCTGGATTTGTGAACTGAAACCTCTAGAGTGGGATTTGAACTCACAAACTCAGTGACAAAGTGCTAGCCACTAAGCCATAGCTAATACAAAGAGAGGAAGACTATATTGATGCACTCGTTCTGTGACCCATCTAATCAGTTTTAGCCACATTCACATTTTTAAAATATATTTTAATACACACATCAGAAGCACACCAGTAAAAATCTCACATCTAGAAAGTTTTCAAAGTTAGTAGCTCTGTATCTAGCATTGAAATAATGTTCAATTGGAATGGTTAGCAAGAGAATATCAGAGACATTGGTAAAACTCCACTGTCACATTGAGAGACAAAGCACTTCCTCATATAGCAGTAGCAGAGACATTGTGAAAAAATTATAGGGGAACATCTTACTTAGGTATGTGAATACAAAGGTAGAGAGAGAGAGACCACACAATCAGTACATAGATAACAGGACGAAATGGTGGATGTTCAGGGGCGACGTCAGGAAGCATTTCTTCACACAAAGGAGAGTGGAAATCTGGAACTCTCTCTCCCAAAAATGCTATTGAGGCTATGGGATTAATTGAAAATTTAAAAACTGACATTGATAGATTATTGTTAGGTAAGCCTTATAAATTTACAGAACCAAGGCATGCAGTTGGAGTTAAAATACAGACCAGCCATGATTTAACCAAATGGCAGAACAGGCTTGAGGGGCTGAATAGCCTCCTCCTGTTCCTATGACATTCTAAGAACTCATATTGCTGAAAAGTGAGACATGTTGCTGAAGCTTTTCATCTTGTACTCATCAGGACAAATGCTAGAATGCTAAATTTCAAACAATTGTAACAATTTATACTACAGGAGAAAAGGGTACTGATTGGCTGGCAAATTGACTGATAGGCCGAGGCATTGCCATGGAGAAAGCAAAGGGGCACTATAGACTCCACAAGTCCCCAGGTAATTCAAAAAAGGCACAAAGTTTAACAAGGCAAGGGATTACACTATGAATGGTAGGACCCTAGAAAGTACTGAAGATCAGAGGGACCTTGGTGTGCATATCCACAGGTCCCTGAGGGTAGCAGGACAGGTAGATAAGGTAGTTAAGAAGGTAAAAGGGATACTTGCCTTTATTAGCCGAGGCACAGAATACACGAGCAGGAAAGTTATGCTGGAACTGTATAATGCACTGGCTAGGCCACAACTGGAGTACTGTGTGCAGTTCTGGTCACCACATTATAGGAAGGATCTGATTGTACTCAAGAGGGTGCAGAGGAGATTTACCAGGATGCTGCCTGGTCTGGAGGGCCTGAGCTATGAAGAAAGATTGAATAGACTGTGGTTGTTTTCCTTGGAGCAGTGAAGGTTGAGAGGGGACCTGATAGAGGTGTATAAGGTTATGAGGGGTATAGATAGGGTGGATAGGAAGGCACTTTTTCTATTAGTAGAGGTATCAATAACCAGGGGGCATAGATTTAAAGTAAGAAATAGAAGGCTAAGAGGGGAGTTGAGGAGAAATATTTTCACTCAGAGGGTGGTGGGAGTCTGGAACTCACTGCCTGAAAGGGTGGTTGAGTCAGAAACCCTTGTAACATTTAAGAAGCATTTAGATATTCACTTGCAGTGCCATAGGCTCCAGGGCTATGGGCCAAGTGCTGGAAAATGGGATTAGTGTAGTCAGATCTTTGTTGACCCGCGTGGACACGATGGGCTGAATGGCCTCCTTCTGTGCTGTAATATGATCTGTGCTCTATGATATCCCTTTTCTTTGCAGAGAATGGGTCCCTGTGTATGAATATAGCAAGCGTAAATTTGAAGCATTTTGAGAGATGTGACAGGATGCTATATAAATTACACCAACAACCAATTTAAGATTATCAGTCTTGCTCGCAATGTTGCTACATATATTCAAATGCAGGGACCTACGCTCTGCAGGCAAAAGGAACATGCCCAGGCACTGCGCCTTTTTTGAATTAACCAACAGCATGGAGGACAATAGTTCCCTAGAGTGCCTTCTCCATGACAACACCTTGACTAATCAGATTCGACTTGCCAATCAATCAGCACCCTTTTCTCATGCAGTATAAATTATTGCTATCTTTGAAATTTGGCATTCTTGCATCTGTCCTGATGAGTGCAAGATAAAAAACTTCAACAGCATGTCTCTTTTCAGCAACACTCAAGTTCTGTACTACAAAGTGACTATATATAAATTTACTTCCATTGTTGTGTCCTTCTTTCATCCGTGTATTGAATGTGTTGTGTCTCTCTCTCTACCTTTGTACTCACATACCTATGTAAGATGTTCCCCTATAATTTTTTCACAATGTCTCTGCTGCTGCTGTATGAGGAAGTGTCCAGTCTCTCAATGTGACAGTGGATTTTACCAATGTCTCTGATATACTCCTGCTAACCATTCCAGTTGAACATTACTTCAGTGCTAAATACAGAGCTACTAATTTCGAACACTTTCCAGATGTGAGATTTTTACTGGTGTGCTTTAGATGTGTGTATTAAGATTTCTAAAAAAATATGAATGTGGCTGAAAGTGATTAGACATGTCACAGGACAAGTGCATCGAAATAGTCTTTTGCTTGTCGTGGTTCAGTGGGTTGTGCTCTTGTTGTTGAGTGTGAAAGTTGTGGGTTCAAATCCTACTCCAGAGACTTTAATGCACAAATCCAGGCTGACACCTGAGGGAGTGCTACACTGTCAGAAGCGTTCTCAATGAGATGCTAAACTGAGGCCCTATCTGCTCACTCGGGTGGATGTGAAAGATCCCTTGACCCCTGTTTTGAAGGAGAGTTATCCCTAAATCACCATCGCTAAAACAGATTATAACATTGCTGTTTGTGGGAGCTTGCTGTGCGCAACTTGGCTGCTGTTTCTCACACATTACAACTGAGACTAGACTTTAAACGTACTTCATTGGCTGTAAAGGTTTGGATAGAATCATAGGAAAGTTATGGCACAGAAAAATGCCATTAAGCTCATCGTGTCTGCGCCGGCCGAAAGAGAAAAAATCAAAAACTGGTTGCTCATTCTAATCGCACCTTCCTGCCCCCGATCTGTAGCCTTGCAGGTTACAGCCCTTCAGATGCAGATCCAGGTGCCTTTTAAATGAGTTGAGGGTTTCTGCCTCCACCACCAAATGAGGCAGCGAATTCCAAACACCCACTGCCGTCTGGGTGAAGAAGTCTTTCCTCATGTCCCCTCTCATCGTTCTACCAATCTGTGTCCCCTGGTAATTGACCTCTCTGCTAGGGGAACAGAGCATCCCTGTCTACCTTATCAAGACCCCTCATAATCTTCTACACCTCAATCAGGTCACCCCTCAGCCCCCTCTGTTCCAATCTTTCCTCGTAGCTTCAATTTTCAAGCCATGGCAACCTTCTTATTCATCTCATCTGTACCATCTCCAGAGCAATTATGTTCTTCCTGTAATGTGGTGACCAGAACTGTACACACAATTTCAGCTGTGGCCTAACCAGCATTTTATACAGTTCCATCATTACATCCCTGCTTTTGTATTCTATACCTCATCCAGTAAAGGAAAGCATTCCATCTGCTTTCTTTACCACCTTATCCACCTGTCCTGCCACCTTCAGGGACCTGTGGACATGCACACCAAGGTTTCTCACTTCCCTTACCCTTCCCAATACTCTCCCATTTATTGTGTATTCCTCAGCCTCCCCAAATGCATTACCTCACACTTCCCTGGATTGAATTCCATCTGCCACTTTTCCACCCACTCAACCAAACCATTGATATAACTTTGAAGACAACAGCTACCCTCTTCACTATCAACTACACGGCCAATTTTTGTGTCATCTGAAAATTTCCCAATCATGCCACCCACATTTAAGTCCAAGTCATTAATATATACAACAAACAGCAAGGGCCCCAACACTGAGGCTTGTGGAATGCCACTGGAAACCATTTTCCATTTGCAAAAATACCCAACAACCAATTCTCTTTGTTTCCTGTCACTGAGCCAATTTTGGATCCAACTCGCCACCTTCCTGTGTATCCCATAGGCTTTTACTTTTCTTATCAGTCTGCCATGTGGGACCTTGTCAAATGCCTTACTGATATCCATGTAGACAACATCCACTGCACTACCCTAAGACACAACATTCCCCTATCAAAACCATGCTGACTATCCCTGATTAATCTGTTCCTTTCTATGTGACAGTTTATCCTCTTAGAACTGATTCTAATAATTTGTCCACCACCGAAGTCAGACCTACTGACCTATAGTTTACTGGCCTATCCCTCACACCCTTTTTAAATAATGATACAACGTTTGCAGACCTCCAATCCTCTGCTACCTCACCTGCACCTGGTAAGGATTGGAAAACGATCCTCAGAGCATCCACTATTTCCTCCCTGGCTCCCTTTAACAGCCTGGGATGCAATCCATCCGGCCCTGGTGATTTATCCACCAAGGGTGTCAGTCCCTCCAGTACATCCTCCCTCACTATGCTTATTGTATCTAATATTTCACACTCCTCCTCTTCAGCTAGAATATCTGCATCACCCCTCTCTTAAGGGAAGACAGAGACAAAGTGCTCATTGAGAACCCTGCCCACATCATCAGCATCAATGCACAAGTTACCATGTACATCCCTGATAGGCCCTACCCTTACCTTTGTTATCCTCTTGCTCTTAATGTACTGGTAAAACATCTTTGGGTTTTCTTTGATTTAACCTGTTAACATTTTTTCATATTCTTACTTTGCTTTCCTAATTACCTATTTAACTTCAACTCTGTATTTTCTATACTCCTCTAGGCTTTCTACAGTTTTCTGCTTTTTGTGACTGTCATAAGCTTTTTCTACTTTATCAAACCTGGTATACTTTTAGATAACCGGGGGTGGGGGGCTCTAGATTTGGCAGTACCGCCCTTTTACTTTGTGGGGACATGTCCAAACTGTGCCCTTAGAATCTCGCTTTTGAATGTCTCCCACTGGTCTGTCATTGATTTCCCTTCAAGTAGCTGTAACCAGTCCACTTTCACCAGATCACCTCTCAGCTTCATAAAATTAGCCTTTTCCCAATTTAGAACTCTTACTCCTGTTCTATCTTTATCCTTTTCCATAATTATGCTAAATCTAACTGCATGATGGTCACTTTGTCCAAAATGCTCTCCACTTGCCCGGCTTCATTTCCTAAGACTAAATCTAGAATTGCATCCCCTCTTGCTGGGCTTGTTACGTGCTGGCTAAAAAAGGTTCTCTCGAATGCAGTTCAAGAATTTTGTGCCCTCTGTGTCTATGTGTCTATTACACTCTTCAAATCCCAGTTGATATTGGGGTAGTTGAACTCCCCAATTATTATTGCCCTATTGTTTTTGCACTCAGAAATTTGCCGACATATTTGCTCTTCTATCTCCCTCTCACTGTTTGGGGGTCTATAGTACACTCCTAATAGTGTGGCTGGTCCCCTTTTATTCCTGAGCTCAACTCATATAGCCTCATTTGATGATCCATTTAGTATATCATCCCTCCCCACAGCCGTAATTGACTCTTTAACCAATAATGTTACTAATACTTTTTTAGCCCCTTCTCTATCCTGCCTGAAAACCCTGTATTCAGGGATGCTGAGTTGCAATTTTTGCCCCTCTTTAAGCCAAGTTTCCATTATAGCAACAATATCATGCTGCCTCGTGTCTATCCGTGCCCTCAGCTCATCGGCTTTGTTTGTTTTATTCCTTGCATTTAAATGCCTTTTAACATTGCCAGATTCCTTTGCCGTAAACCTTTTAACCTCTGCTTTTTCTGACATTCAGAGTCACCCGCTAATTTTCTGTCTCCTGCTTCCTGCTCTGAATTTGTCCTCTCTGAATCTGCCCCCCGGTTCCCAGCCCCCTGCCAATCTAGTTTAAACCCTCCCTAACAACACTAGCAAATCTCCCTGCATGGATATTTATCCTGCCCCTATTCAGGTGTAGACCATCCTGCTTGTGTACAGATCCCACCTTCCCCAGAACCCGGACCCAATGCCCCAGAAATCTGAATCCCCTCCCTCCTGCACCATCTCTCCAGCCTGGTGTATTCTCCGATTTCCATACCCACTAGTACTGGCATTGGGAGTAATCCGGAGATTACTACCTTTGAGGTCCTGCTTGCTAATCTCTTCCCCAACTCCCTGAACTCAGCCTGCGGGACTTCGTCCCTTTTTCTATCCATATCATTGGTACCAATGTGAACCACGACCTCTGGCTGTGCACCCTCACCTTCCAGAATGCCCTGGAGCCAGTGATATCCATGACCCTTGCACCTAGGAGGTAACACCTGCGACCACAGAAGCGCCTGTCTGTTCCCCTAACTATAGAACCCCCTACCACTATTGCTTGCCTCTCTTTTGTCCTCCCCCCCCTGCACAACTGAGCCACCCATGGTGCTCTGGTCATGACTCTCGCTGCTCTCCTCAGAGGAACCCTCTCCCCCATTGGTACTTAGAACTGAGTACCTGTTAGAAAGTGGGATGTCCTCAGGGGTCTGCTGCACTACTTGCTTTGTCTTTCATGTCTGTCTGACGGCCACTCAGTCCCCCTCTGCCTGATCTGATAAGCTGCGGGATGACTACCTCCCGAAATTTTGTTACCCACGTAGCTCTCATGTCCTGAGGCCGCGAAATGCACTATATTAGTGCAGGTCTTTTCTTCTCTCATTTCCTAGTCTTCTGCCTTCTCTGACTCTCTTTCCTCAGCTCCTATTTTCTATACTTCTCTCTCTTTCTCTGTCCTCACGCTCCGCTCGTCTGTGGGATTTGCCAAGGAAATTCTGGGGATTACCAGTGTGTGCAGGCTTGAGACGCCAATCCCCAGAAGTGAGGTCGAGCAGAACTGCCACTGATTGTAGAGAGAGGTTTAGCGAGAGAATTCCAAAATTTGGGGTTCAGACAGCTGAAGGCATGGCCGCCAGTCATGAAGTTTAAGATTGTGGATGTGCAAGACACCACATGGGCTTAACGGCAATGTCAGTGCAAGTCAGGATGGTGTGTGATTTGGAGGGTACTTCAGAGGTGATCCTGTAATGCTGCTGCTTTTGTTTCTCTTGGTGATAATGGGTTGGAGGGGAGAATGCTGGAGTAAGTGGAGTTTGGAACAAGTTTGAACTGGGACCTTCCCATTTTGCAATGGAATAACTCCCCCCCCCCCCCCCCCCCCCCCCCCCCCACCGCCCCCCTCGCAACCAATCCCCTTAATTTTAAGAGCTGCTAAATCAGAGAAGGAGGTCTTGTGGTGCAGTGGGTAGTGACCCTATCTCTGAGCCAGAAGTTCCTGGTTCATATGAACATACGAAATAGGTGGAGAAGTAGGCCATTCAGCCCCTCGAGCCTGCTCCACCATTCAATAAGATCATGGTTGATCTGTTTGTGTTTTGAGTTCCAATTCCCATCTACCCCTGATAACCTTTGATTCCCTTGCCTAACAAGAATCTATCTACCTCCGCCTTAAAAATATTCAATGACACCGCCTCCACCATCTTCTGAGGCAGAGAGTTCCAAAGATGCACAACCCTCTGAGAGAAAAAATTTCTCCTCACCTCTGTCCTAAAAGGGCAAGCCCTAATTTTAAAACAGTGCCCCCTAGTTCTGGACTCACCCACAAGAGGGAACATCCTTTCCACGTCCACCTTGACAAGACCATCAAGGTTCTTATATACTTCAACCAAGTCGCCCCTCACTCTTCTAAACTCCAGTGGAAACAAGCCCAGTCTGTCCAACCTTTCCTCATAAGACAACCCACTCATTCCAGGTATCAATCTAGTAAACCTCCTCTGAACCACCTCCAACGCATTTAGCTCCTTCCTTAAATAAGGAGACCAAAACTGCACACGATATTCGAGGCGTGGCCTCACCAATGCCCCACCTCAAGACTTGATGGCCACGGGAGGTGTGTTCATAGTGCGGCCAAACAGGCCTGTAAATAATCAGGCGGTAAGAGTGGGAGAGTCTCCTGGTCAGCCATGCTTGATGTGGAGTGGCGCCCCTCAAACTATAGCCTCTGGCGACCTGTTCCGGAAAAAAACTGGCCATGGAAACAGATGTGTGTGCTTTGTCTGCCTCATGTCATTAGACACAGAGAGAGAAAAGAAGAAATGCGAGACAGCGGAAAGTCTGGCTGATAATCACTGCATTAAAAAGGATAGAATAAAAAATGCCCTGGCTGCTGCCTGGCTTTTGAGTGGGCAGGAGCTGGCACCTCTGGATAGCCTGTGGCACTTTCATGCAGGCTGGACGGGAAAATGAAAGGGTGTGTCACCTCCAGCCCGACTGTGTGAGAGCGCCGAACGCACAGCGACAAGAGACAAGACTCCTCAGCGTCACCGGTGTGTTTTCCAAATCAGAGCTCTGGCTGTGTAGGGTCCACGGTCTCCAAAGACGTCATCAGCACTCTTCAAAGTATGTTTTTTTTTTGGGAGAGATGAGAGAAAAACAGACAAAAATAGACTCGACAATAGAAAAGGATTGTCCAAACTGGCTGGAGATTTGCGTAACCAGTTTTTTTTTACGAGGGGCTCCTGACTGCAAGAAGCCTTGTATGAAATGCTAACAGCAGGGATGGTGTGTTGAACAAACAGGTTATTTACTGTTCTTGCAGGGCGACCAGACAGGAGGATAATGTGAAGAAGATTTGAGTCAAACTGGGAAACAAGGGCTTGTGTTCACCTTGTGCCTTCATCGCATCTCTCAGTACATCTTCACGTACAAATGAGTTCCTTTAAAATGCAATCACTGTTTTCGTTGGCAAAAAATACTTTTCAGCCATCCAGGGACAAAGCTTGCAGGGCCATAGGGCAAAGGGCGGGAAAAGAGGGACTAATTGGATAGAGCTGGCACGAGCACAAATGGCCGAATGGCCTCCTTCTGTGCTGCACCATTTTATGATCCCATTTTCGGTGCTGTCTCAACGTGACATTTATAAGCAAATCACGTATTTATGGGCAGTGGTGCTTTAAGAAGAATGTTTGCCCAAGATCTGGGAAATTATTGCCCTCTTCCCCGAGTAGTGACACGGGATCCTTTCAATCACCTGATGACGATGTCAATTTAACATCTCAGCTGAAGGATGGCACCGTTGACAACGTAGCACTCCCTCAGTGATGTAAATGGATGGGAACTGAGAGGTGGCGTGGGGTGAGGGTGAAGAGCGGTGGGTGCTGATTTTCTTTGTTCCATTTACCCCATGTGCAAACTCACCTGTGAGCTATCACGCAAAGCGTCTTCATCATCTTCCGCCTTCTCTCCAACTCAGAAAGCGTTGCAAGAGAAAAGAAAACTTGCATTTATATAGCGCCCTTCACATCCTCAGGACATCCCACAGCACTTTACAGCCAATGCAGCACTTTTGAAGGGTAGTCACTGTTGTAATGCAGGAAACACCCAAGTTCAATTGCACAGCAAGCTCCCACAATGACCAGATAATCTGTCTTTTGTGATGTTGACTGAGGGAGAAATATTTGCCAGGACACTCGGGAGAACTCCCCTGTGCTTCGTTCAGAATAGTGACACAGAATCTTGCATCCACCTGAACGGGCAGATGGGGCTTCGGTTTAATGTCTCATCCAACAATACAGCACTTCCACGGTCCTGCACTGGGAGTGTCAGCCTAGATTTTGTGTCCAAGTTTCTGGAGTGGGACTTGAACCCATGATCTTCGGAAGAGAAGCAGGACAGCGACCCACTGATCCACAACTTATATAAAGATGGCTGCCTTACGACATCTGGTGCATAGTAACTGAAGAAATTTAGGAGATCAGAAAAGATTCTTCAATTTCCATGATCATTAAACATTTTCTAGCAAGAGATTGTTTTTGTTCATTCATGGGATGTGGGCATCGCTGGCTAGGCCAGCATTTGTTGCCCATCCCTTGAGAAGGTGGTGGTGAGCCACCTTCTTGAACCGCTGCAGTCCATGTGGTGTAGGTACACCCACAGTGCTGTTAGGGAGGGCGTTCCAGGATTTTTGACCCAGCGACAGTGAAGGAATGACAATAAAGTCAGTGTGACTTGGAGGGGAACTTGCAGGTGGTGGTGTTCCCATGCACCAGATGCCCTTGTCCTTCTTGGTGGTAGAGATCATGGGTTTTGAAGATGCTGTCGAAGGAGCCTAGATGAGTTTCTGCAGTGCATCTTGTAGGTGGTACACACTGCTGCCACTGTGTGTCGATGGTGAAATGAGTGAATGTTGAAGGTGGTAGGTGGAGTGCCAATCACGCGGAGCTGCTTTGTCCTGGATGGCGTTGAGCTTCTTGAGTAATGTGGGAGCTGCACTCACCCAGGCAAGTGGGCAGTATTCCATCACACTCCTGACTTGTGCCTTGTCGATGGTGACAGGCTCTGGGGAGTCGGGAGATCATTGTCATTGAAAAGTTATAACTCCGGGTTCAAAAGAGCAGGATCATGGGGGTGGGGGAGGTGGTGAGATTGCACCTTGTGACGTTCAGTGTTTTCTCCTTTTACAGTCCTCAGTGTCGGGGAAGGAGGATTCTGGGAAGGGACTGTCAAAGGTCGGACGGGCTGGTTCCCTGCAGAGAATGTGGAGGAGGTCCCAAACAAACCCCAGGACAGCAAACATGGTAAGATGCTCAGGGAACAGATAAATTGCCTGTTTAATTTTAATGCGGTCGATTTCTATTTCAATTTATTGTGAAAGTCTCGGCCTGAAAAGGTGCTGAAGCAAGAAACACTTGTATACATTTCATTATTTCTGTCAGTGTGAAACACTCCCAGGACAGGTACAGCACGGGGTTAGATACAGAGTAAAGCTCCCTCTACACTGTCCCCATCAAACACTCCCAAGACAGGTACAGCACGGGGTTAGATACAGAGTAAAGCTCCCTCTACACTGTCCCCATCAAACACTCCCAGGACAGGTACAGCACGGGGTTAGATACAGAGTAAAGCTCCCTCTACACTGTCCCCATCAAACACTCCCAGGACAGGTACAGCACGGGGTTAGATACAGAGTAAAGCTCCCTCTACATCGTCCCCATCAAACACTCCCAGGACAGGTGCAGCACGGGGTTAGATACAGAGTAAAGCTCCCTCTACATCGTCCCCATCAAACACTCCCAGGACAGGTACAGCACGGGGTTAGATACAGAGTAAAGCTCCCTCTATACTGTCCACATCAAACACTCCCAGGGAAGACAAAGCACAGGTTAGATTTTTTCCTAATGAGATGATGAAATGAAGGTTAAGCTTAAACCTGCTGAGCATAACAAAAGTTGAAAAGGATATTTGAGAAAGTGAGAGGGATGATCAGGTGACAAGTTTGAGTTTTGAAACCTAGCAGAATGTAGAATGAAGGGAATTCCGAGAGAGGTGAAAGTGGTCCACCCTAGAGGACAGAAGGTGCCTTGGTTTAATGTCCTACCTGAGAAACGGTGCTGTAGGCAGTGCAGCACTCCCTCAATACTGAACTGGAGTGTAAACCTAGACTCAAGTGTGGAGTGGTTCTTTTATGTCTTGGGTATATGAGTTAATTGGCAAACCAAACTCTAACTGCATGCCTTCCTATATTGTCATCAATTGCTGCTTGCAACCAATAATGGGGAAAGACTGATGTAAGAATAAACAGTGATGGCTTATTGAGACATATGGCAGAGCACCAGATCATACATGCTCACTCAGAAACCTCCAGAACTAGACTTACAGTTAACCAGTGGCCCACGCTGCACAGTGATTCGTCAGTGCTGTCACATGATCAGTACACTTGTATTCTCTTAAAGGGACAGGGTACCTCACTTTATCACATCCCTCCCCCTTTACTTAAAAGTACAGCTAACAAGCTTAAAACACATTAACTATTTACACAATAACTATTTACAGGTCAAGTCTCTCAGGAGGCTTTCTCGGACAAGTTGAGCATCTCAGTTCAACAGCCTCGGCTGGTTTTTCTGAGACTTTCTTTTCAGGGGTCAGTTGTCCACTCAGTTCCTCAGTGGAAAGTGGCAGGTTTGTCTCCCTGACCCCCTCGGGTCCCACAGCCCCCACCGGTGCTTCCAAATCATGTGACCTGTCCTATACATGCGGCACAGACTCAAGCGTAGATGAAGACTGCATTTCTTCTTGTGGGACTGGCATTCTTTTGCGGAGATGATCCACGCGTCGTCTAATTATTCGGCTGTTTACCGATACGTTATGGGAGAGGGGTCCAGTTACTGCACTCACCTCGCCTAACAAGCCAATTGGGCCCATTTCCAAAGTTCTTCACAGGGACCCCATCTCCCACTGTGAAAGTTCTTACGCAACCATGACCATCGTGCCTGGCCTTCTGTACCTCTTGGCTTTTCTCCACCCTCCCCTCTATATTCAGCTGGATAAGGTCAGGCAGGTGCGGAGACGTCTCTTCATTAGTAGCTCTGCAAGGGCAATGCTGGTCGTTGTGTGTGGCATGGTCCGGTATGTGAACAAGAAGCAGGACAATCTCGTGCCGATGGAATATCCTTCCATCTTTTTCATCCCAGATTTAAAGGCTTGGACTGCCTACTCAGCCATGCCATTCAATGCTGGGTAATAGGGTGAGGTTTTGACATGGGTAATGCTGTTAAGGGTCGTGAACCTGTGGAACTCCCTGCTGGTAAAAGCGGTCCCATTGTCGGTCATGAGGACCTCTGGCAACCCATGCACTGCTGCAAATGGTCTATGGCGGCAGCCGATGTGGGCGACCGGACTTCATAGACGTCCATCCATTTGGAGTGGGAGTCAATCAGTAAAAGGAACATTGTGCCCAAGAAGGGTCCCATGTAATCGACATGGAGGTGCACCCATGGCCGTCCTGGCTGTTCCCATGGGTGTAATGGAGCTAAGTGGGGGAGGAGCTTTTGCACCTGCTGGCATTGAGGACAGCTTTTGACCAGGGTTTCGATATCCAAGTCCATGCCTGGCCAGCACAAATAGCTGTGTACGAGCAGCTTCAAATTGCTAATGCCCGGCTGAGCACTATGTAGCTCGGCTAATAATAGCCTTCGCCCCCTCGGGGGACAGGATGACCCTTTCTCCCCAGAGTAATGTGCTGTCCCAGCAGGAGAGTTCATATTTGCGATCAGAATAGGGCTTCATCTCCTCGGATTTAGATCCACCTGACCAACCATTCAAGACCTGCTCCCGGACGGTAGACAATAGCGGGTCCCGGTTTGTCCACTCAGAGATTTGTCTGGTCTGAACAGGGGAGGAATCCAGAAAATTTAGCACTAGGACCAGTTCCTGGGAAATTGGAGCCTCCCTGTTATTAGCTGACAGGGGAAGGCGGCTTAGTGCGTCGGCCTGTGTGATTGGAGTTCCCGAACGGTGAACTCGTAGGCGGCTAATTTTAGTGCCCATCTCTGGATGTGAGCTGATGCGATAAGGGTATCGCTTTATCTTCTCCAAATAATCCCAGTAGGGGCTCGTGGTCGGTTATAATATCGAAATGGCGACAGTTGAGATATTCATGAAACTTCCTGATGCCGAACACAATAGATAAGCCCTCTTTCTCAGTTTGAGAAATCGTTGCTCTGCGACACTGAGTGTGCGAGATGTATAACCAATGAGTCGCTAGGAGCCACCCGCCATCAGATGTGAAAGGGCAGCTCCTATCCCATTAGGGGACGTGTCACATGTTAAAATGAATTCCTTCTTGGGGTCAAAGTGGACCAACAAGACCAACGATCTTAATCGCTTCACTTTCAGGAAGGCATCCTGGTGCGGGGCTTGTCAACTCCATCTCTGGTTCTTCTTAAGCAGGCTGTACAATGGGGCCAGCACAGCCGAGAGGTTTGGGAGGAATCGGCCGTAGTCGTTTACCAAGGAGCCTCAAGCTCTGTGGTATTTCATGGGGCAGGTGCCTTGCGAATGGCTTGGACTTTTTCTTCCACAGGATGCAGGCCCTGCGCATCAACCTTGTGGCCCAAGTAAACTACCTCCTTAGCTTGGAACAGACACTTCTCTTGTTTTAAACGTACTCCCTGCTTGTGCGAAGTTGCTAAGTGTTCATCGTCGGTGAACAACTTCCGTGACCAATACGTCATCCAAGTAAACAATAACATGGGGCAACCCTTGGAGCAAGTTTTCCATCGTTCTTTGGAAGATAGCACACTACCAAAGGGTAGACGTGTGTATTGATAGAATCCTCGGTGCGTATTAATGGTGACGAATTCCCTAGAGTCCTTTTCCAACTCTACCTGCTGGTAGGCATGGCTCATGTCTAATTTTGAATATGCAGTGCCCCCTTCCAACTTCAAATACAATTCCTCAATCTTGGGTATCGGGTGTCTATCGGGTTTGGCCACTTTATTGACAGTTAGCTTATAGTCACACATAAACGCACGCATTAGTCCGGCTTCAGTTCGGGTACAATGGGTGTCGCCCGCTCAGAAAATTGCACTGGTTGTAGGATGCCCAGTTTTTCCAGTCTGTCCAGTTTGGCTTCAGCCTTGTCCCATAGAGCATAAGGGTCTGGTCTGGCTCTTGTAAATCTGGGGGTTGCATTTGGATCTACACCGATTCTGGCCTGTAGCCCTCGAACCCTTCCTAACTCATCGTTGCAACAATTCCTGTAAGCCTTTCGTTGTAATTTGAAAAATTTCCGCTCATTTCAATTTAATCTTTTCTAGCCAGTTGCGGCCTATTAAGCCAGGGCCCTCTCCAGCTACCAAGGGCAACCTTTCAGATTGATCTGCATACATCACCGGGACTTGACTTAACCCTTTCAGTCTTATTTCTTCACCCGTTTATGTCCTCGGCTTTGTGTCCGAAACTTCTAACGTCAAAGGATGGGTTCCTTTACTCAGATATTTAAATGTATGGTCTCCAATGACGGACATCAATGCTCCTGTATCTACTTTGATCTTGATGGGTTGTCCATTGATCATTATAGCTATTTGGATTGGCTCGGCTCTACGTGCTTTGAGGTTATATAACGAATGGATGTCTGATTCTATTTCTTCTGGCTCTTCCATGAGGCACATTGCACGATGTTTCCTCCTGCCTTTATAGTGTTGTTTCAGCCTTTCTCTGCAGTGTCATAGCGGTGGCAGAAAAAACACTCGACTTGTTTGAGTTGTCGTTCGCTCACTGGATGCCTGGACGTATTTCTCTCATTCATTTTGTGGGTTTTCACTGCAGTACCATTGTTTTTCAATGGTCTGGAGCTAGACACCGTTTCCTGCCTTTCTGTGGAGTCCGAAGTTTTTGTGCCTTTTGTTGCCGGATTGTTCCTGCTCGACCAGATGGACGGCGCCATTTTGTGTCTCTTTTATAACTTCAGAATTTCTAACAGCACTCTCCATCCTGGTAGCTAATTCTAATGTCTTATTGAAATCTAGACTAGGTTCGGCTAGCAAATGCCTTTGGATAGGATCATCTCCAATCCCGCATATCAGCCGGTCTCTCAACATATCACTAATGGACGTTCCGAATTCGCAATGCTCAGTCAATGCCTTTAAAACGGCCACATAGTCAGCTATTGTCTCCTCCGGAAGCCTGTTCCTTGAATTGAACTCGGAGCGCTGCATAGTAACTGAGGACTTTGGTCTCAGGTGGCTCTGTACAATTTTTATTAACTCGTTGAAAGTCTTTGAGTCTGGGACGCTAGGTGACGTAAGGCTGTGGATCAGCCTGTGTGTTTTGCTCCCGCATGAGCATAAAAGAATTGCCCTCTTCTTCTCCTCCCCCGCGATGTTGTTAGCAGTAAAAAAGAATGCTAGCTGTTCGACATACTGAGGCCAGTCATCTGAAATGGGGTCGAATGGAGCGACACTCCCGAACTGCGGCACCGTGAACGGCTGCAAGGGGACTGAACTTCCAATAGGCTTTCCAGGTCGTGACGAATTTAGGTGTTTGGCTTACCGCAGAGCCGCGCTCTCTCTGGGATCTCTTATTCTTTCTGCCCATAACCATTTTTCATGTATTTACCCTTTTAAATGCATTGCCACTTTAAGAGCAGTCACCTTTTTTTAACTCTGTCTCTGCAGCTGTCGGCTTTTCTTTGCTGGGTTTCGCGCTCTTTTTGAGTTTTGGCGGGATCCCCACAATCGCGATTCTGCAGGGGGTTTATTTAAATTTTAAACTGCAGCACTGCTTTCTGCTCCGATTGCCGACTGTCGCCTATTTTATAAGATAAGTACAGATGCTCTTTCCAGTCCTTTGCTCACCCGTCTTGAAATTTATTTTATTTTGTTCTTTATCCTCGTCGCCACTTTTATGTCTTGGGTAAATGAGTTTGTGGGCCAACCGAACTCTTAACTGCACACCTTCCTATGTTCTCCTCAATTGCTACTCGCAACCAATAATGGGGAGAGACTGATGTAAGAATAAACAGTGATGGTTTAATGTGACATCGGGCAGAGCACCAGATCATACGTGCTCACTCAGAAACCTCCTGAACTAGGCTTACCTTTCCCTGTTGCTCATGCTGTACAACGATTCGTCAGTGCTGTCACTTGACCAGTACACTTGCATTCTCTTAAAGGGACAGGGCACCTCACTTTACCACGGGTCCTTGAACACAGCAACAGCTGACTCAAGACAAGTCAAGAAGACAAAATGAGCCAAGCTGACACTGATGAAAGTTGAGATTGGCTATGACCAGAGTTTTGGTCAAATGGAGAAAGATTGTAAAGTTTTCAATGGGGAGTGTTTCCGGTTTGAAACTGGAGAGATGTACCTGTGCTTATTGTCTCTGATTTTTATCACTGCAGCCTTGGTGTTTGGTGTACGTGCTTGTCAGAACGCCCCACAGATGCTTTCACCTGCATAGGCACTAAGCTCTGGAATTCCTTCTCTAAACCTATCCGCGTTTGTCTCCCCATTTTTATAGCTCTCCTTAAAACTGACCTGTTTGTCCAGTCATGTAAGTCACCCCCTAATTCAGCTTCACATGGCTCGGTGTCAAATCTTGTTTGATGTGGCTGCTGTGAAGTGCCTTGAAATTTCTATGCTATTAAAGGCGATTTACAAATGCACATTGTTGTTATCTCACATCTCCCAGAAACAGTACAAAAGCATTAACCAGCGATAAATTACTGACGGTCAGGGAGTATTTTGATGGGTGATGCAAACAGAGAGGCTGCCAGAACAGAAAGGACTTTGTCATGACTCTTGGATAGATTTATGCCGAAACCTTGTGCAGTTTTGATGAAACCGTTGCAGTGGCCTGAGAGAATGGAAAACAGCAACTGCCCTCAGATCACCCAGGAAACATTGGAAATAAATATCTGAAGCAGAGGGAGAATTCAGACATCGGACAATCGTTCGGGATTATTCGGAGAAGATGGACCAAATGGCCTCCTAGTAGACTGAAATATAAGGGAAGCAACACAGTAACAGGAGGAGGCCATTCAGCCCCTCGAGCCTGTTACACAGGAGTGGGAGGCCATTCAGCCCCTCGAGCCTGTTGTATAGGAACAGGAGGAGGCCATTAAGCCCCTCAAGCCTGTTACATGGGAACAGGTGGAGGCCATTCAGCCCCCTCGAGCCTGTTACACAGGAGCAGGCAGAGGCCATTCAGCCTCTCGAGCCTGTTATACAGGAACAGGAGGAGGACATTCAGCTCCTCGAGCCTGTTACACAGGAGTGGGAGGCCATTCAGCCCCCCGAACCTGTTATACAGGAGCAGGCAGAGGCCATTCAGCCCCTCGAACCTGTTACACAAGAACAGGAGGAGGCCATTCAGCCTCTCGAGCCAGTTCCACCACCCAATGCGATGATGACTGATCTACGACCTAACTCCATACACACAGCTTTGCATCATATCCCTCAACATCTTTGGTTAACAAAAATCTATCCAATTTAAAATTAACGATTGACCTAGCATCAATTGCCATTAGCGGAAGAGAGTTCTAAGCTTTTACCACCTTTTGTGCAGAAGTATTTCTTAATCTCACTCTTGAAAGATCTAATTTTTAGACTGCACCCCCTGTCCTAGACTCTGCAAAGAGCAGGAATAGATTTTTGTGATCCCTCCTACCTACTCCTCCTAATGTCTTGGAAACTTCACCCAAATCACCCCTCAACCACCTGAATTCCAGGTGACACATTCCAGGTTTCTGTCAGCTCTCCTTGTACTTGAATCCTTGGAGTCCAGGTATCAATCTAGTAAATCGAAAGTGCATTCTCTCCAAGACCAATACATCCTTCCTAAGCTTGGCGACCAGAACCTGCTCATAGTTCAGTCAGAGTGACAGGGTCTCTGACAGACAGCTTTCCTTCCCCTAAACTGCCCCATCCCAGTGCAGTGTAGACAATACTGGAGAATGTGGAGGTACAGCTAACTCAATATTTCTGCTGATATCGGAAGCCCCCTCTTTAACGGCGGGGGTGGGGACCGGTGGGGGGATAATATTGTGTTGTATGAAATTTTAAATAGAGGACTTGCACTGCAGCTTTGAATGCTGGGATAGCCAGACCTCCATCGTGCGCTCTTGTCTTCTCCAACGTGTGAATGTAAACCACAAAAAAAAAAACCCAGTGGACTAACTGAAAGAAAAAGGGACAATGAAAAGGCTGGGGAAAGTTTGAAGAGAAGATGATGCGAAAGTCACTTTGACTTCCTGCCTGTGGTCTGTAGCTTTACCTTTTCCTGGTTGTGGAGTGCCACCCAGTGGCCATGTTAGAAATTGACAGAGGCCGGGGACAGAATTTTCCCTGGGCCCTGTGGAGATCGAGGGCCAGAACTTTACGCCCTGCAGGCGGGCGCGCTCCCGACCCGAGTGGGTGAGCATCCTGACGTCATTGCACACCCGGAAAAGCTGGAAGAGCGCCAGCTGGCAATTGAGCTCACTCGTAAGGCCCAATTGTAAACAATTTCTCGCGGCCCGTCCAGCCTTACGGCTGCCGGACGGGGCCAATCGGCCAGGCGGACTTTACATTCTTGATCAAACTTATCCAAGGGGTGGGATGAAATCTCCGTTAGGATTTAAAATTAAAACAGGGAGCTCAGTGGAAGCGCCCACCTGCACCGCGGTGACATCGACCCCCCCCGCCCTCTTCCTGCCCCCTGCAGCCAGCGCTGAGCCCTTCTCCGTTAATCGGCCGGCCAGCGTGACCTCGCGGCCGGAGGCCGATCACGGTCAGGGGGACGGTTTCCGGTCCGTCGGAGGTGGAGAGAGGGGGGGCTGGGAAAATGGAAGGAGCCGTGCCTGGACAGTTCCCTAACGCATTCCCACCCCCCGGGGATTTTCCCAGGGGATGACCTGGGACCAGGGCCGGCTGCCCGCTCCATGGCGGTTAATTAGGGCCCCATCTCGTGGCCATTTTGATGTGGGTATTTCCCTACCAACAGATCCTCCACCCCCCCACTGAGTCTTTTTTTATTCGTTCGTGGGATGTGGGCATCGCTTGCTAGGCCATTTATTGCCCATCCCTAATTGCCCTTGGTCAGAGGGCATTTAAGAGTCAGCCGCATTGCTGTGGGTCTGGAGTTACATGTAGGGCAGACCGGGTAAGAATGGCAGATTTCCTCCCCCTAAAGGACAGTGTGGGTGGCCATTGGAGCTGAAGGCTTCATGGTGAGGCCGCGGAGTTCAGAGGCCATAGCCTCAACCATCACCACTGCTGCGGAGGGGTTTCTCCTCCACCCAATGGCCCCACCCACTGCGGGCCTCTTAATTTGTTGCCTTCTCTGCAGGGAACTCGGGGTGGCTCGGGGTTGAGGTGCCCTCGTAGTCTCTTACCCGCCTTAGCTGCACCCACGTCTTCCACTGGCCTTACATTGTGGTGAGCCCTGTGATTGGGCCTCCTGTTTCCCTGGTCACCCTGCCTTAATTGAACAGACCCCTGAGGCAGCTTCTTAATTGGCTACCTCCGGGAAGATTGCGAGCAATGTCCTGGCATTTCCGTGTTCCCGGTCTGGAATTGAGCCTGACAGCGGGACTGCAACCCAACCAGCAAAGTCCTGCTCCCAGAGTGTTAAATGTCTCATTCTAAGCTGTATATAGTGACACATTATACCCAGCCAGAATGGATCTGAGTGGCTATTTTACCTATGAAGTGTTTTGTATCTTCTTAACAATTAAGAATACACGCACAGCCATCTGCTTCTGAACTCCATCTTCCTGTGTGAAAAACAGAAGGTTCCTTTAGTTCTTATTCTCCACCAGAGGGCAATACATCCGGGGTTTAGCAAACCTTACTGGCAGGTTTTGTATAACAATTCTTTTCCACCAAAATGTTCTTTTACAAAAAAGCATAAACATTAAACACCTCATCTCATCTCCTCCCCCTTTAGCTAGGAACAAATCGGTCAGGCGGTTTGCAGATTCGCTTTGGTCTGGAGAGGAGTGTTGGCTTAGGTATCTCGGCTTGTTTGCTTAGAATTGGAAGGTTCTGCTGTTCCACTTGTTTCTGTTCAGGTTAAACAGTTGCAGTTACAGGCGCTACGCATTCGTCAGTCGGGTCTCACCAACTGGAGCAGATGTTTCCCAGAAATCTTCCACTGTGACTAGAGATCCCTGGAAATTTGGTTCCTTGGATTTGGCTTCTCTAATCTGGTCAGTGTGTCTCTTCCAGATTCCACAGGAAGATTCAACATCATAGATCAGTGGTCCTCGATGCTTGATGATTCTTCCCAGGAGCCGCTTTGGTTCCCACAATAACTTCGGACCCAAACAGACTGATCCAGGTTAAACTCACGAGCTGGTTTACTTGTGTCATGCGACCTTTTCTGATCAAGTCGCCTTGAACCAATCTTTCCTTTCAAATCCGGATACAGCAAATCCATTCTGGTCCACAGTCGTCTTCCAAATATCAGCTCAGCAGGAGATACGCCTGTTGTTGCACGTGGAGTGTTACAATACATCAAAAAGTCCTTCAGCTTCAACTTCCAATCTGTTTGTGTGCTCCCCTTCATTATGGCCGTTTTGAATGTCTGGACAAAGCGCTCCACTTCACCATTTGAGGATGGGTGGGAAGGCGAGATGAGAATCTGCTTGGTCCCATTGTTTTTCAGGAATGTTTGAAACTCACATGATGTGAACTGTGTGCCAATGTCAGACACAATCTGCTCTGGCAATCCAAAAGTTGTGAACACATTCTGGAGAGAATCAGTGGTCTTTGTTGAAGCAATCGACTTAATGGGAATAACATGAGGCCACTTTGTGTGGGCATCCACCACAATCAAGGACGTATGTCCGATAAATGGTCTGGCAAAGTCCACATGAAGTCTCTGCCAAGGGTGGCCAGGCCAAGCCTATGGATGTAATGGGGCTGGTGCAGGAGAAGACTTCATTTCTTGGTGTGGAAGGTAATCACTGACCATGCCTTCAATGTCTTTTTCCAGGTGTGGCCACCATACATGTAGACAAGCCAATGCTTTCAATTTTATGATTCCCATGTGACTGAGGTGAAGTTCCTCTTACACTCGTGTTTGGAATTTTGGAGGAATAACAACTCTGATTCCCCATAACAAATAACGGTCTTGCAGAGTCAGTTTAAATCTATTCATGTAGTAAGGTTTAAGCTCAGTGGTCACTTCTTGAGGTACACACCAACCCTTCTGTGTGTACAGGTAAACTTTGGAGAGCGCAGCATTTCAAGTCGAATTTGATCTGTTTAACAGGCAACATTTCTATCTGGTTCCCATTGAAAGCAGTGACCTCACTTCGGGTTGTGGAGCTGTGGTATAACAGGAAGTCCGGAAAGTGAGTCTGCATTTGCATGATTCTCAGTCGAGCGAAATGTAAGTTCGTACTGGTAAGCAGATCAGGTCAGTGCCCACCTTTGTAGGCATGCAGTGGCAAGTGTCGGGGTTTGTGACTTCGGGCAGGTCAAAGGCTTGTGGTCTGTAATTAAGGTGAATTTACACCCATACAAATATTGGTGGAACTTCTTGACTCCATAGGTTAATCCAAGAGCTTCCTTCTCAATTGGGGTATAACTTTGTTCTGCCTTGGACAATGTGCGTGAGGCGTATGCAATGGGCCTTTCACTGCCACCAGGAAATGCGTGGGAGATGACAGCTCCAACACCATATCCAGAGGCATCACCAGCCAGGCCGACAGGCAACAAATGTGCCAGGACTTCAGCAGAAGTGAGCTCTTGCTCAATTTCCTTGAAACTTTCCTGACAGGCTTGTGACCAATCCCATTTTGCATTCTTTTTCCAGGTAACTTTTAAAGTCACAATTCTCCGCTAATTTTCTCAACTCAGCCAGGAGCTGGGAAAGTGACTCGCTCTCATGCTGTTCTCTTCAGTGAAACTTGAATCTCTTGGCAATAATTGCTGATCTGGGACCGACGTGCTTTTTCAAAACGTCCACCAGCTCTTTACAGCTTTTATCTGCTTACTTTTCAGGAGCAATGAGATTTCTCAGTAAAGAATGAGATTTCTCATTCCGATGACTGTGAGGAACACTGAGGCCTGCTTTTCATCTTCAATCCCATTTGCAATGAAAAACTGTTCCATATGCTCGACATAAACTACAAGGTCCATCGGTAGCTGCATCAAAAGCCTCTAAAGCCCCTAATAATGATGATCCCACTCTCATCGCTATTTGAAGTGTTTTGTCACTTCTTAACAATTAAGAATACGCACACGCACAGCTATCTGCTTCTGAACCCCAGATTCCTGTGTGAAAAACAGAAGGTTCCTTTATTTCTTATTCTCCACCAAAGGGCAATACATCTGGGACTTAGCACACCCTACTGTCGGGTTTTATATAATTAATCTTTTTAACTGTCCTTTTACAAAAAAGCATAAACATTAAACACACACATCACACCCTACCATTAGTCACACCTGAAGACTCCACTGCTATAAGTGACTGGGGTTGATTTTACACACAGAATTTGTATTCTGTATCTACCTTCCATTGACTGCATTTTTCTGGAGAAATTCCCCTGCATTTCTTGGGAGATGTAGCTGTAGTTTTGGTCATGAGTTCTGTTTCCTCTGATTCTTAGTGACTCTGTGTAAATAGACTCTGTAATCATTTTACAGAAGTAAGCTGTTTTAATAGACTTTGTAAACTGTTTGCTGTATGCATTTTAAACAGAGTCTGTAGACTGTTTGCTGCATGTAGTTTATACAGGCTCAGTAGACTGTTGTAACGTGCTGTTTAAACAGACTCTGTAGACTGTTTGCTATATGCAGTTTAAACAGACTCTGTAGACTGTTTGCTGTAATACAGTGTTTAAATAGGCTCATTAGACTGTTTGTTGTAATGCACTGTTTAAATAGACTCTGTAGCCTGTTTGCTAAATGTGTTGTTTAAATAGGCTCTGCCTTCTGAGTAAATAGATTTTGCTGTAAAATAGACTGCTTGCTGTAAGTCTTGCTGTGCTTCCAGCTCATTGGCTGACCCAGTTTCAGCCCAAGTTTCAAGTTTCTTTAAGCTCTGTTTTATCTTAAAATGTTGTTCTGTAAAACAAATACCCCAACCCCCACTGCCGGATATTACCCGGTGCTGTGGAGGAGGAGGTGTTCAGAGCAGGTTCCCCTGAAGCTTCCTGTAGCCAGTACTAATTTATTTTCTCTCTCTAGTTGTTTGGGGGGGGATTGGTCCCACCTCAGGGCTGGCTCCATACACCCGTGCTGCCTCACTGGCTTTTCGCTTTGTGTCAAACAAGAACATTAATAATGAATGCCAGTGGTATTTGATTCTGAAGGACATCACAGCCAGGTCTGATCCAATCCTTTCCTAAGTTCCGCATGTACACACACACACACGCGCACGTGCATACCCATATGCACACACACGTGCACACGTATATACATGTACCCCACACACACACACACACACACATCTACAGACACACACACATTTACACACACACGTGCACACACACGTGTACAGGCACACACACACATGCACACATGTACACACGCACACATGTATACACACACACACACACACACAGACACATGCACACATAGACACACGCAAGCACACACAGACACACACAGAGATTTGAACCACCAACTGCAAGTTCCCCTCCAAGTCACTCACCATCCTATCTTGGAAATATATCACTGTTCCTTCACTGTCACTGGGTCAAAATCTGGAACTCCCTCCCTAACAGCACTGTGGGTGTACCTACACCACACGGACTGCAGTGGTTCAAGAAAGCTGCTCACCACCACCTTCTTAAGGGCAATTAGGAATGGGCAATAAATGCTGACCTAGCCAGCGAAGCCCACATCCCGTGAATGAATAAAAAGAACAGCAGCTGTGGGTTCTGTTCCAGATTGCACGAGGAATTTGGAAGATCTGAGATTGCCCAGAGACTAATGGACAAATCTCTTTGCTCCCCTCTCGTTAATATCCAGAGGTGGTTTACTGTGTGGCTATGTGGAGCAAGAAGCCTTACAAGCACAGTGGAGACTGAGTATCTTCATCCCTTCACAAGAACACAAGAAATAGGAGGAGGAGTAGACCATACTGCCCATCGAGCCTGCTCCACCATTCAAAACGATCATGGCAGATCTTGGGCTTCAATTGCACTTTGCCACCAACAGCCCATATCCCTGAATTCACCGAGAGGCCAAACATCTGTTTATCCCGACCTTAAATGTATTCAACGATGGAGCATCCACAACCCTCTGGGGTAGAGAATCCCAAAGAGTCACAACCCTGTGAATGAAGTAATTTTTCCTCAGCTCAGTCCCAAATGATTGGCCCCTTCCTGAGACTGTGCTCCCTGTGATTTAGATTCCCCGAGCAGCCAGCCTCAATGTCTACCCTTCAGAACCTTGGATGTTTCAATGAGATCACCTCTCATTCTTCTAAAGCCCAGACAATATAAACCCAATTTACTCAGCCTCTCATCATAGGACAACCCCCTTATCCCAGAGACCAATTTGGTGAACCTCTGCCTCCTATGCAAGTATATTCCTTGAATATGGAGGCCAAAACAGCAAAACAGTCCTTCAAAAAGGAGATGAATATATTTCTGTTGAAGATTAGGATTAGAGGTCTCCCATTATCTTTGTGGGCAGATTGGCACCACCCAGTGTGGCACAGAGCCATGGAAACCTGACAGCTGTCCAGATGACTTAGGCAATGTCAGTTCTGATTCCATTGAAAAGAGGAAAGACTTGCATTTATATAGCGCTTTTCACAACCCCCAGACATTTCAAAGCACTTTACAGCCAATGAAATACTTTTTAAAGGGCAGTCACTGTTGTACTGTAGGAAATCCGGCAGCCAATTTGCGCACAGCAAGCTCCCACAAACAGCAATACCAACTATGACCAGACAATCTGCTTTTCCTTTGATGTTGATTTGAGGGGTAAATATTGACCAGGGCACTGGGGAGAACTCCCCTGCTCTTCTTCGAAATAGTGGCCACGGGACCTTTTACATCCACCTGAGCAAGCAGATGGGCCCTCGGTTTAACGTCCCATCCAGAAGACGGCTCCTCCAACAGTGCAGAACTCCCTCAGTACTGCACTGGACTTGTCAGTGTAGATTTTTGATCTCAAGCCCCGGAGTGGGACTTGAACCCTGTGACTTAGAGGTGAGAGAGCTATCCACATTGAGCAGAGATCCTGGCTGTCTCAGCCCTCCCCTGCTCCCTTTCTAACTGCTCAGCGAATAATTCTTTTTCTTTTTCAGAGAGTCGGAGCGAGAAGGCAAAGCGGTTGTTCCGACACTACACAGTGGGCTCCTACGATAGTTTCGATGCCCCAAGGTAAGGACCCTGCTGTTTGATTGGCTCTCGATTCTTGTGTAGGAAGTGGAAGACAGTGGGATGACATTAACAGAGGCATAGAGTACAAGAGCAAGGACGATATTTTGAACTTGTATAGGACACTAGTTCGACCTCAGCTGGAGTATCGAGTCCAGTGCACCGCACTTTAGAAAGGGTGTGAAGGCTTTGGAGAGGGCACAGAAAAAAGATTCGTGAGAATGGTTCCAGGAATGAGGAACTTCAGTTACGAAGATAGATTGGAGAAGTTGGGACTGTTTTCCTTGGAGAAGAGAAGGCTGAGAGGAGATTTGATAGAGGTATTCAAAATCATGAGGGGTCCGGACAGGGTAGAGAGGGAGAAACTGTTCCCACTCGTGAAAGGATCGAGAATGAGAGGGCACTGATTTAAAGTAATTGGTAAAAGAAGCAAAAAGGTGATATGAGAAAAGCTTTTTCACGCAGCGAGTGGTTAGGATCTGGAATGCGCTGCCTGAGAGGGTGGTGGAGGCAGGTTCAATCGGGGCACTCAAAAGGGAATTGGATTATTATCTGAAAAGGAAGAATGTGCAGGGTTACAGGGAGGAGGTGGGGGAACGGCACTGGGTGAATTGCTCGTTTGGGGAGCCGGTGCAGACACGATGGGCCGCATGGCCTCCTTGTATGCTGTAACCATTCTGTGATTCCGTGCAATGGATCCTGCTGTGAAGAGTTGTTGTCATTTGGTATTTTGAAGTACAGTGCGAGGTAATCCATTTTCCGTGTACTTGCCTAAGCTTGTTGGTCTGATTTGGTGTCTAAACATTGAGGTTCATCAGAGACCTAGCCTCATGGTTTTCAGAAGAGAATTGGATCATTATCTGAAGAGGAAATGTTTGCAGGACTCAGGGAAAAGGCGAGGGAGGGGAGAGTGGCAACGAGGCGAATTGCTTATGCAGGGAGCTGGCACTGACACAATGGGCCAAATTACCTGTGCTTTAACCAACCTATGACCATATGTTCTATGACTTTGCTGATCAACTGGGCCCTTGAACAGAAAGCATTTGCATTTGCTGAAAAAAGAAACATGCTGTTGAAGCTTTTCATCTTGTACTCATCAGAACAGATGCAAGAATGCCAAATTTCAAAGGGAACAACAATTTATACTGCATGAGAAAAGGGTGTTGATTAGTTGGCAAGTTAATTGGTAGAGGTGCTGCCATGGCGAATGTACCAGGGAACTATTGTCCCCCATGCTTTTGTTTAATTCAAAAGAAGCTCAATGCCTGGGCATGTTCTTTCTGGTTGCACAGGTTCCTCCATATGAATGTATGGAGTTTCTAGCAAGCATAAGTGAGCCACATAATGAGCCCGACTGATAATCTTAAATTGGTTGTTAGTGTAGTTCTTAGCACACTCAGGAATGTTCAGCAAGTACTGTCCAATCACAGAATCACATCCAACGTTAGGCGTTATGCTCTGAGTTTTGCAAGCACGGTTTGGTTTGAGTATGTCTATTGCGAGTAGCCAAAGTGATATGCTGTTTGATATGATCTGCCAATCATACGGCCTATATACCTGGCATCACACTGGCACTGCCACGTTGCTCATTGTGGTTGGTAGAACGTCTTTTAGGCTTGATGGCAGCATCCTGTTAGTGGTGAATACCACTCGTGTTACTGCTGCATAGTAGTAGCGTGAAACAGCTGCCTTCACCTGTTGCTCAAATTTTTGAGATACCTTGCCCTTCCAAGGTAATCTGAGGTAGACTGGGCACTTTTCAGGACTGAAAGTGATGGCCTTCATGAGAGTTTGTGCGATATACAGCGTGAAATGGCCTGACCAGGGTAGCCATTATCCGTTCTATTTCAGCATCAAGCTTGCCCGGTGAGCAAATGGCTCAGATCCTATTTACGAGGTTGCTGATGAAACCAAAGTCATAGCGTGTGGAACTGTAAGAATCCCAATGTGTACATTGACCAATGAAGGTGGGCTTGCAGTAGATGGTAATAGAAAACCCCTTGGCAGGTTTCTCAACTAGCATGTCGAGGGAAGGGAGCTTGTTAGACTGCTCCATTTCAAAGGTGAATTCGAGTGTGGGATGAAGCACATTAAGGTGCATAAGGAAATTCTTACATGCAGCTACAGATTCAAATATAGCAAATGTACCATCTACATGTCAGAAATATGCAAAGGGTAGGAGGTTAGGCATCATTCCATCGCAAATGCGTTTCTCATGGAAACCAGCGTAAATGTTAATGAGAGCTGGGCCTAGAGGGGAACCCATGGCAACACCATCTATTTGGGCATACATGGTGTCATTAAAGCTGAATTCAACTACATGAGTTGCTGAGTTTATAAGTTCATGAATACTGATTCAGAGAATGGTGGTGTATCTAGATTGCCATGACACAGTGATGTGGTGCAATTGTCTATGGCTTCCTTGAGCGGTACATTAGTGAATAGGCTCGTAATGTCGAATGAGCACATGGACACCACTGTTTTCGATATGTGGGTTGTGTATAGTCTTCAAGAAAGTGAAGGAATCCTTCACTGTGGAATACTCACTCAGAATTGGTTGTAGCAACTTGCTCACCCGTTTGGCCAATTCCTGTTGTGCAGAACCAATCATAGATAAGATAGAGTGTAATGGGACATCGCTTTTGTGTGTCTTGGGCAGCCACGTGGACACAGTGAAGCTTGAGGACGAATCCTATCATATACACCACAAGGCAGTTCATTACTCTTACACAAGCCCAAGAAACGTTTTTGTAACTTGCTTTCAAGCAGGGCTTTGAGATCGTGCTTGGCAGCGAGTCCAGTGGATACAGATTTGGACCCGCCATTAAGAACGGTGTAGAGTTTGTCAGTACACTCGTGCACGGATTTCTATGATCTGTGTCAGGCTGCGAGTCGAAGAGATTTTGCTATGCAAATTTTCATTTTCCACAACAGTGATGACACTTCAAAAACCCCTCTTTGGCTGTAAAGCGCTTTGGGACATCCTGAGGTCATTCATGAAAGGCGCTACATAAATGCAAGTCTTCCTTTACAGACGGTGTGAACAAATCACAAGATAATTGGTTGGGAGATAGATAGGTTCTTGATAGGTTTCTGAGATAGATAGGTTCTTGTTTGGTAAGGGGATCAAAGGTTACAGGGAGAAGGCGGGAGAATGGGGTTGAGAAGCTTATCAGCCATGATTGAATGGCGGAGCAGACTCGATGGGCCGAATGGCCTAATTTCTGCTCCTATGTCTTATGGTCTTATGGGAGGGCAGAATGCCCTTTACTCAATAATTCACTCTGAGGTTTTGGGCTTTCGGTGGAGATGAGAGACGACTGAGTGTGCGCGGCTTGTGTGGGTTGTGGTGGTGAATTCTGGTCCAAGCGTGAGCAGGGTGACCCACTCTTGGGGACGCTTCGACTGTGGGACCAGGACGGGGTTGCTGGGTGACCATAAGAATATGGGGCAGGATTTTCCCCTCGTCGGGTGGGCGAGGGGGGCGGGCCCCGGAATGGCTGTGAAACAGACCACCGCCCGCGATCGGGCCCATTCACGTCGGCTGGCACAATTTTAAAAATAAGGGAAACATGTCCCCACCATGTGACTCAGTCACATGAATAGGGACGTATTAAAAATGATGTTTAAAAATTTTATTCCTCCCTTCATTACCGCCGGAAACCTCATCCCACCCGTGGATGAGGTTTCCTAAAAAATGCAAAGGCCGCCTTGGCCTATTCGCCCACCCGCCAACCGTAAGGTTGGACGGGCAGCAAGAAATGCAAATTAATTGCTTGTTTGATGGCCTCAGCGGGCCTCTTAATTGTCGGCGGGCACTCTGCCGACTCTCGTGCACGCCCGCCCACCAAAATATCGCACGAGTGCACGGTGACATCGGGACGCTCGCCCGACGTCATCGCACACTATTTTACTCCCGATCGGGTCGGGTACGCGCCTGCCCGTGGGATATAAAATTCTGCCCGTGGGGTCGGTGATGTTGGTGACAGCGACTGGGGGGAGGGGGATGGTAACCATAAGAGCTGAGGCCTGAGGCAAAGGGTGGGGGCTTAAAGCAACCAGAGAGTACAACTTAACCTTGTGGAGTCACAGCATTACCATCTCTCTGCTAGCTCACAGCTTCGCAGTCCTGCTCAAACCACTCAGCTGAGACTCCCTGGTTGAGGCTCCCACAGGCTGTCCAAGAAATACGGGACAAAAGGTTGGGATGCAGGACGGCAGTCAAAATAAGGGCCATTAGTGAATAATAAAACATAGGATATTTGGTCACCCTGGCAAGGGTGAGGTGTGTGTGTGTACGTGCATGCGTGTGTGTGCATGTGTGTACGTGCATGCGTGTGTGTGTGTATGTGCATGCATGTGCATATGTGTGTGCGTACGTGCGTGTGTGTGTACATGTGTGCAGTGCATATGTGTGTGTGTGTACGTGCATGTGTGTGTGTGCGTGTGCGTACGTGCATGCGTGTGCGTATGTGTGTGTGTACGTGCATGCGTGTGTGTGCGTGTGTGTGGGGGGGGCGTGGTGGTGTGAGCTCTGGTGCAAGTGTAATGATCATGAGTTAGTGTGATATGCGAGTCTCTAGGTGGCAGCATGAGGCAGGGATGTGCCAGTAACCCGATTCCAGATTAAAAATGGGAGTCTGTCTCACATGCACGGATAGACCAAGCTCTGCCCAGCAATGCAATTCACGGAACTTTCTGCATTTAAAAAGAAATATAATCAAGTGATGTGATATTTTGTGCCTTGGCTCCGAGTTCTTAGCCGGAATTTTCCAGCCCCGTTGGCGTCGGGCGTCATGGTGATCGAGGGATAATATGGCGAGAAGGCCAAAAATCAGTTTGACGCCGTCGCAAAAGCAGTTTGCGATCGCCTGCTTCACCTGTCAATGGCGGGCCACACATCAGGAAAGTCGTTTTAATATATTTGCATCTAATTATAAGCCCTGCTCGCTGGAATCATCCCCGTGTGTCAAATTTACTGTCCATGTCGGCGTGACTTCAGAACGACGAGCTTCACGACTGCCTTTAAGAGGCGTGCGCCTGATGACCTGAACTTCGAGGGGAACTCGGAGGTGAGTTCGCACAACCTTGCGCAGCGCTCGCGAACATCGCCTGTAAGACATCGAGGGAGAGGCGCTGCCTATCCGCGGGTTCAGAGGGGGGTTGCGCAGGCAAGTCACTTTTCCCCGGCTGGCTTTCAGTGCGGTGCCGGGGCAAGGACTCCGGTGTGGGTCAGGCCGAGGGGGATGGGCGGGGGGGCAAGGCAGCACAGACAGACTGAAGGAAGTACTCCAGCACATGCTGGGGGGGTGCGGGAGGGGAGGGGGAGTGAGGCAAGTGGCCACACACTTGGAAAAACTTGTCAAAAGTGAGCATTCGTCTGCAGCTGAGACAGTTCAGCAGCCACTCCATTGACGCGTTTGGAGTCGGGACTCTGAAGCTTTTCTGACCACTCAAGCAAAGCAAAAGCATGAAACAGGCACCAAATGCTCCAGAACTTTTCACCCCTCGGGTGCAGACTGCAAATTAATGTGTGTTTTAGGGGGCAGCAGAGCGATTGGCCGACTGGGCAAGTTGTACAATCCCCTTGCGAAAGGGGCCATGGTGCAGTCACTGCTGGAGGTGCTTACAGCCTCTTGCAATGTCCTTATTCAGGTTTGGACCAGTCTCCCCCATGGTTCAAGCTAACAGTGCGGCCTTGCAGTGCGGGTTAGGAAAATGTCTGTGCCTGAGCTGAGAGCACAGCATGCAGTCCAGTGGGAAAAGCTGCTGCCAATTGGTCAAGTGGAGTGGGGTGGAGGTAGGTGGGGTTTTGGACAGCCATGAAGCACCCTGCACATTGGCTATCCAACTGGTGGCCAGCACTCTCCTGCATGCATGAAGGGGCCATGAAACTTAACCAGGGGAGGTTCTAAGTACACCCATGTTAGCCCATGCGTCTCTCTCTTTGATCCTGCAGGAGGAGAACATCAGGACCATGGAGCCTGGTGATTTAGCGGTATGCCTCATGGCTTACAGAGACCAGAGAAAAAAGAGAAGAGAGCGGCGGAGGCGCCTGGCTCAGCAAAGGGAGGAACAGTTACCTCAAGATAAAGAGGCGACAGGGCCTGCTGCACACACAGCTGAAGATCCTCAGAGAGCCGTCACACGTAGGCACAGCGCTAGACTCAGGGTCTGTAGACAGCACCTGTCATTCCTGCAGATGACTGAAAACCAGCGTCACCGAAGGCTGCGCTTGTCTAGGGAACTGGTCGGTCACATATGTCGCCTGCTGCAGGATTTGGCGCCACAGGGACATGGAGGGCATCCACTGCCAGTGGCTGTGAAAGTGACTGTGGTGTTCAATTTTGAAGCCAGTGGCTCATTCCAGGGCTCCATAGGGATCTCGCAAGCCTCCACACACAAGTGTATCCAGGAGGTCACAGACGCCATATTCGCGAAGGCACCGAGCTTTGTGCTTCAGGAAAGCCAGGAAGCAAGAGCGCTGGAATTTGCACAGATCTCTGGTTTTCCACAGGTGCAGGGTGCCATTGACTGCATTCACATGGTGCTTAGAACTTCGTGGCAACAAACAGTCAACTACGTCAACCGCAAGGGCTTCCACTCGCTGAATGTTCAGCTGGTGTGCGACCGCCACAAACACATCCTACAGGGTCTGCGCATGATTCCCAGGGAGCATCCATGAGTCCTACATCCTTAGCAGGCCTCTGATCCCTGACATCTTTCAGGGTCCAGTCAGGCTGCAGGGTTGGTTCCTCGGGGACAGGGCTACCCACAGAGGACGTGGCTGATGACGCCTGTGCGGCGGCCTCAGACTGCAGCAGAGAGAGACAGTAGAACAAGGCTCATGCCGCGACCCAGACTTTCGCCCTCTCCTCGATCTCTCTCTCCTCCTCCCCCCTCTCTTCTTGCTCTGTCCCTTAAGCAGCCAAGGCCCTAAACCTCTTTGCTTCTCTCTCCCCCTTTAAGATGCTCCAATAAGCCTATTCCTGTGAATGTTCTGCAAAATAGTGCTGTGGAATCTTTTACATCCACTTATGGAACCTTTGCTCTTTTTTAGGGCAAAATACAGCAGTTTTAACTCCCCTCCCCCCATCAACAAATAAACCCGCCCCTCAGCACTGAACAACTCAACCCCCTAGCCTCGACCCCCCCCCCCCCCCCCCACCACCCCCCACATTCAAGGTGACTTCAGAGTCACACGAAGTCTGAGACTTAAAATGGAGTCACATCAGGAAAACGTTTGGGACCCACTGGCTTATAAAGGGTTTCCATAGATTCCTGAAAGTGTGAAGGCCTCAGACTCTGAGATTTCTGGGATGGAGCTGATATCTTGACCAAACAGTGATCTCACCACAATCTCCAGGATGATGGCAAATTCTGAGCATGTGTAGGATGTTCCATCATGTAACAGCCCTTGATCTGAGAGATGGGGAGAGAGAAAGATCAAGGAGAGATGGGGAAAGTGAGAGATTGAGTCAGAGAGAGAGACAGAGAGATGGAGCGAGTACTAGAGTAGAGAAAACTTGAGGAAAGAGCAGGAAGAGCGAGGGGGGAAAAGAGGGTAAAACTTTAGTAGTGGGGAACCCTCTCTCTCCCTCTCTCCTCAATCTCTCTCTCTCCCCTTCTCTCCGCTCCTCTCTCTCTCCCCCTCTCTTCTCAATCTCTCTCTCCCTCTGTCCTTGATCTCCCCCTCTCTCTTTGTCCCCATCTCTCCTTGATCTCTCTCTCTCCATCTCTCCTTGATCTCTCTCCCTGTCTCATTCGCTCTATCTCTCTCTCTTTCCATCTCTCCTTGATCTCTCTCTCCCCCCTCTCCTAGATCTCTTTCCCTGTCTCCCCTTGATCTCTCTCTCCCCCCTCTCCTCTTTCTCTCTCCCAGCTCTCCCCTCAATCTCTCACTCATCTTGCCTCCTCTCTCTTTCACCCTCTCCTCGATCTGTCTCCCCTCCTTTCTCCTCAATCTCTCCACTTCCCCCTCTCTCTTTCCTCCATCTTCTCACTCTCCCCTCCCCATCTCACACTCCCCCTCCCCTCTCTCTTCTTGCTCTCTCCCGCTCTCCTCCCTTCCTTTGCATAGCCATCCCTCTCCCTTTTCTCCATTTGATCCTCTCCTGATTTCTCTCTCTCAATCTCTGCTCCCTCACTCTCTCTCATCACTATCTCAATCTCCCACTCTTGTTCTTCCACTGTTTTCCCTCTCACTCTCCTTTTTTTTACTGTTTCCCTACCTCTTTCTTTTCCCTCTCACTCCGTTCCTCTCACACCTTCCCATCTTCCAGTCTTCTCTCTAATCTTCCCTTTCTCCCTGTCTCTCACTCTTTACTCTACCTCCTCACTCTTTCCCCAGCTCTCCTACCCATTCATTTCCCTTATTTCGGTTCCACACCTTCTTTGAGATTCTTCCCTCAACTCCCCTCAACCATCCTCCCCTCGTGACTCTCTCACACAGGATCACAGAATTGTTACAGCACAGAAGGAGGCCATTTAGCCCATTGTGTCTGCCTCGATTGAACCTGCCTCCACCACACTCTCAGACAGTGCATTCCAGATCCTAACCACTCGCTGTGTGAAAAAGTTTCTCCTCAACTGGTCTGTCTCTCTCTCTCCCCCTGTCCTTGATCTCCCCCTCTCTCTTTGTCCCCATCTCTCCTTGATCTCTCTCCCGGTCTCATTCGCTCTATCTCTCTCTCTTTCCATCTCTCCTTGACCTCTCTCTCCCCCCTCTCCTAGATCTCTTTCCCTGTCTCCCCTCAATCTCTCTCTCTCCCCTCTCTCCTCTTTCTCTCTCCCAGCTCTCCCCTCAATCTCTCACTCATCTTGCCTCCTCTCTCTTTCACCCTTCTTTGCTTCTTTTGCCAATTATCTTAAATCCATGCCCTCTCGTTCTCAATCCTTCCACCGGTGGGAACAGTTTCTCCCCATCTACTCTCTCCAGACCCCTCATTATTTTGAATACCTCTAACAAATCTCCTCTCAACCTTCTCTTCTCTCTCTCCTCCCTATCTCTCTCCTCCCCCTTGCTCTCTCCACTCCTTTCCCTCTCTGCTCCCTCTCTCCTTCTCCCCTCTTCTCTCTTCTCTTCCCCCTTTATCCCCTTCTCTCTCCCCTCCTTTCTCTCCTCCCTCTCTTGCTCCTTTATTCCCCAATCTCTCCTCTTAGTTTGACCCTCCCCTCCTCCCTTCTTCCTTTTCTCTGCCCTCTTTTCCCTTTCTCTGTCCTTTCCTGCCTTTCCTCTCTCTCTCTCCACCATCTCTCCTCCCATCTGCTCCTCCATCTCAAACTCAAACTCTTTTTCTCTCCCCTTTCCTCTCACTGTCTCAAATAGACCATTATTATACAGGGCATTGTAAACTAACGTGTGTTTTGTATATAGGCCATTCTCATCTGTACGAGATGAACTCATCAAAAAAACTGCCGTCCATGTCCTCTCTCAAGCCATTCCCCATTCACCCATCACTCCCCATGCTCATCCCCAGTCCGGCAAAATCTAAATTTAAAAATTCTCGTCCTGATTTTTAAAAATCCCACCCTGACCCTTGCCCCCTCCCTAGCTCTGTGATCTCCTCCAGCCCCTTCAACCCGCCAAGGCCTCTTTGAACATGCCCAATTTGAATCGTTCCAACATTAGCGGCCTTGCCTTCTGCTACCTGGACTTGGAATTCCCTTCCTGGAGGGAGAGAGGCGGAGAGGTTTAGGGTGGGGGGAGGGAGGTGGAATTTTAGGGCTGAGGACCCTAGGCACTCCTTAAAACCTACCTCTTTGACCAAGTTTCTGATCATCCTGTGTGAATACCTCCTGATTGTAGTATAAGGGTCTGGCATAGAAAGGGTTAATGTGGGACTGGTTACATTACCCCCCTCAGTGTGATGTAAAGGAACACATGACCCTAGTCTAGAGGGCAGTCTTGTTTTGGACAGAGACGTGTGTAGAGGCAAGCACAGAGACAGCTTAGACCTTATACTGTGTATATGTATATATGTGTGTATATGTATATATATATATATATATATATATAGTTACAAGCAGTTAACAAACACTACTGTTAAACTATACAAGACTCAGAACCTCTTCATGAGACCTACCAAACGACACACAACATTTTACAACAGCGGTTTGCTTTGATGTCAAATTTTGTTTGATAATTATCCCAGTTAAGTGCCTTGGGGGACGTTTTACTACTTTAAAAGTGCTTTACGAATGCACATTGTTGTTGTTGTGTACTATTTGGTGAGCTGGGCCTCATGTATAGCCCTGTTTTTATCTCCTGTAGTGTTACTGGCTCCTCCATCACCCGGGTAGTTCATCCTACTCTCAATGATCACCGACTCAGATGTTGTGGTGTCGCATTTTACGCATATGCCCATGCACGCAGGAGACACATAGCATCGAGCAGCAGTGAATTGTCCCCTTTTACCCAATGTGTACTAAACATGTACAGTGTCTGAGACGGGCTAGCCAGGGACAAGCCTGCCCAGTCTTACACAGCGTGGCACAGCTGAAGATGTTATTCCTTGGAGTTGGGATTTTTGTGTGTCTCATTGGAGGCTGTGCTGCAACAGAGGTACAATGTGGGGAGGTGTTGGTCCTGATTTGTAGCTTTTTCTTTCGCTGTCGCTGCCGCTGGGTCCAATACCTGGAACTCCCTTCCCAACAGCACTGTGGGTGTACCTACGCCACATGGACTGCAGCAGTTCAAGAAGGCAGCTCACCACCACCTTCTCAAGGGCAACTAGGGATGGGCAACAAATGCTGGCCCAGCCAGTGAAGCCCACATCCCGTGAATGAATAAAATGAGAAATAAATCTCCACTCTGAACCTCGCAGCAATGAGCCACACTCCGAGGGAGTGCTGTGCCGCTGCCCTGCTTTCAGGTGTCGAGAGTGATTCCCTGGTTTGAAACAGATGCTTCCACAAGGTACAGGATTAATGAGCTGCATCATTGCCATGGTATCCGACGGCACTCTGCTGGAGAGCTGAATAGCCTTGCAGGAAGCAATCGTCCCCTTGGTAGTGAATTCCACATTCTCGCCACTCTCTGGGTAAAGAAGTTTCTCCCGAACTCCCCATTGGATTTATAAGTGACTGCCTCATATTGATGACCCCGAGTTCTGGTCTCGCCCCCACGAGTCAAAACATGTTCTCCATGTCTGGCCTATCGGGCTCATTCACAGTCTCAAAGTCTGGCCATAGCAGCCTAGATTTTGTGCTTAAGTCTCTGAAGTGGGATTTGAACCGGCAACATTCCAACTCAGAAGCAAGTGTGTTAGCCACAGATGAAACTAGTTTTTGATTTCCCGAGCCCATTAACAACTGGGTCCCAATGGGCTTCAGGGCCCTCTCTAATGCGTTCCATAGCTAAGTTCCCAACTTGGTTTTAATTAAAGCATTGGTGAACAGATAAGATCATAAGAAACAGGAGCAGGCTTTGGCCTTTTGGCCTGTTGAGCCTGCTTCGCCAGTCAGTAAGATCAAGGCTGCTCTTCGGCCTCAACTCAATCTTTCCTCCCGATCCCCTTAGAGTCCAGAGTTCCATCGACCTCTGTCTTGAATTTACTCAACGTTCGAGCATCTAGAACCCTCTGGAGTCGAGAATTCCAACTCTGTTGGCGAAGAAGTTTCTCCTCATCTCAGTCCTAAGTGACTGACCCCTTATCCTGAGACCGCGCCCCAGAGTTATAGACTCTCCAGCCAGGAGACACAGCCTCTCAGCATCAACCCTGACAAGCTCTTCAAGAAAGTTTCAAGAAAATCTTTCATTGGTGATCACCTCTCATCCTTCTAAACTGGAGACAACAAAGGCCCTTTCTTTCCTCATAGGGCAACATGCTTAACCCTGGAATCTTCGCTTCACTCCCTGTAAGGCGAGTACATCTTTCGTCAGGTGAGGAGGTATTTTAGTGCAAAAGAGGAGAGGAGAAGGAACGAGAAGGCTAAGAGGAGATTTGATAAAGATGCTCAAAATCATGGGGGGGCTGGACAGAGTAGATAGGGAGAAGCTGTTCCTGCTCATAAAAGGATCAAGAACGAGAGGGCACAGATTTAAAGTGCTTTGCAAAGAAACAAATGTGACGTGAGAAAATTTTTTTTTTCACAGCGAGTGGTTTGAGTCTGGAATGCACTGCCTGGGAGTGTGGTGGAGGCAGGTTCAATCGAGGCATTCAAGAGGACATTAGATGATTATTTAAATAGAAACAATGTGCAGGGTTACAGGGACAAGGCAGGAGAATGGCACTGAGTCATAATGTTCATTTGGAGAGCCGGTGCAGACACGATGGGCCGAATGGCCTCCTTCTGCGTCATAACAATTCTGTTACGCTGTGAAATTAGTGGGCCAGAACGACAGATTACTGGGCTCAAAAGTATTTCCTCTCTTTACTGGAGCAGTACGTGTGAAGGTACACTCATGATACAGAGCGCTGTTAGTGCTGTTCACAGGAAATTTATTTTTATTAATTTACAGGATGTGAGCGTCACTGGCTAGGCCAGCATTTATTGCCCATCCCTAATTGCTCTTGAGAAGGTGGTGGTGAGCTGCCTTCTTGAACCGCTGCAGTCCATGTGGTGTAGGTGTTGCTAGGGAGGGAGTTCCAGGATTTTGACCCAGTGACAGTTAAGGAACGGCGATATATTTCCAAGTCAGGATGATGAGTGACTTGGAGGGGAACTTCCAGGTGGTGGTGTTCCCATGTATCTGCTGCCCTTATCCTTCGAGGTGGTAGTGGTCATGGGTTTGGAAGGTGCTGCCTAAGAAGCCTTGGTGTGTTTATGCAGTGCATCTTGTAGATGGTACACTCTGCTGCCACTGTTCGTCAGTGGTGGAGGGAGTGAATGTTTGTGGATGAAATGCCAATCAAGCAGGGCTGCTTTTTCCTGGATGGTGTCAAGCTTCTTGAGTGTTGTTGGAGCTGCACTCATCCAGGCAAGTGGAGAGTATCCCATCACACTCCTGACTTGTGCCTTGTCGATGGTGGACAGGCTTTGGGGAGCCAGGAGGTGAGCTACTCGCTGCAGGATTCCCAGCCTCTGACCTGCTCTTGTAGCCACAGTATTTACATGACAGAAAGAAAGACTTGCAGGAAGTCCCAAAGCACTTAACAGCCAATGAAGTATTTGTGAAGTTTGGCCAGTGCTGTAATGTTGGAAATGAGGCAGCTAATTTGCGCACAGCAAGCTCCCACAAACAGCAATGTGATAATGACCGGATCATCTGTTTATTTTCAATGCAGTCTGTTGAGGGATAAATATTGGGCCAGGACACCGGGGAGGACCTTCATGCTCTTCTTTGAAGTAGTGGCCACGGGATCTTTTGCATCTGCCTGCGAGGGCGGACGGGGTCCTGGTTTGATGCCTCATCCATACGGTGGATTGATGAAGGGAAGCAATAAACACAATGGTGGGACCAGTTGCCAGGAAGTAAAGTTCCTGCGGACGGGTTAAGGAGGTTGGGTTTTATTGGAATGGATGAAACCGTGCAGTGATTTCTTTGAAGGTACCAGAGTTATGACAGGGGTTTAACCAAGTTGACACAAGCAAATTTGTTCCCGACAAAGAAGGGCTCAAATATCAGTGACAATCGTAAAGAGAAAGACTTGCATTTATATAGCGCTTTTCATGATGACAGGACGTGCTGAAGCACTTTGCAACCAACGAAACACTTTTGAAGTGTAGTCAGTATTGTAATGTAGGAAATGCAGCAGCCAATTTGCACATAGCAAGATCCCACCAAGAGAAGTGTGATGATAAAATGTTCCTCATAATGATGTTTAAGGAAAAGATGTTGTCCAGGACACCGGGGAGAACTCCTCTGCTCTTCTTTAAGAATGGTGAATATTTCTGCCTGGATGTTCCTCTGATCATGAATATTTGTTTAAGGACCTAGTGTGATGGTGAATATTTGTGTCTATGCATTCCTGTGATGGTCAATATTTGTGTCAGGAAGATTTCTGATGGTGAATATTTGTGTCAGTATTGTGCTCTGAAGATCAGTATTTGTGCCAAGATTGAGCTGAGATGGTGAATATTTGTGTCTGTACATTCCTGTGATGGTGATTATTTGTGTCAGTATTTTCCTGTGATGATGAATATTTGTGTCAGGATGTTCCTGTGATGGTGAATATTTCAGTGAGGATGGCATTGTGATGGTAAAGAGTTGCGTCAGTGTGTTCCTGTGATTGTGAATATTTGTGTCAGATGTGGTTGTGTTGGTGAATAATTGCATCAGGAAGTTGTTGCAAGGTGAATATTTGTGTCAATATTTTCCAGTGATGGTGAATATTTGTGTCAGGATGTTGCTGTGATGGTGAATATTTGTGTCAGTATTGTGCTCTGAAGGTGAATATTTGTGCCAAGATTGTGTTGAGATGGTGAGTATTGTGTCTGTGCATTCCTGTGATGGTGATTATTTGTGTCAGTATGTTCCTGTGATTATGAATATTTGTGTCAGGATGGCATTGTGATGATAAAGAGTTGTGTCAGTGTGTTCCTGTGATTGTGAATATTTGTGTCAGATGTGGTTGTGATGGTGAATAATTGCATCAGGAAGTTGTTGCAATGGTGAATATATGTGTCAGTATTATCCTGTGATGGTGAATATTTGTGTCAGGATGTTACTGTGATGATGAATATTTGTTTTGTACATTTTTGTGTTGGTGAAAATTTGTATAAGCGTCAAGTTGTGATGGTGAATAGTTGTGTGTGGATTTTGCCCTGATGGTGAATATTTGTGCCAAGATTGTGTTGTGATGGTGAATACTTGTGACAGGATGTTACTGTGATGGTGAATATTTCTAAGAGGATGTCATTGTGATGGTGAATATTTGTGACGGTGTGTTCCTGTGATCGTGAATATTTGTATCAAGATGCAGTTGTGATGGTGAATATTTCTGTCAGGATGTCGCTGTGATGGTGAATAATTGTATCAGGAAGTTGTTGCAATGGTAAATATTTGTGTCAGGATGTTGCTGTGATGGTGAATATTTGTGTCACGATGTGTTTGGTGAATATTTCTGCGAGAATGTTGTTGTGATGGTAAATAGTTGTGTCCGTGTAGTCCTGTGTTTGTGAATATTTGTGTCAGGCTGTTGTTGCGATGGTGAATATTTGTATCAGGAAGTTGTTGCGATGGTGAATATTTGTGTCAGGATGTTGCTGTGTTGGTGAATATTTATGTCAGGATAAAAGCAAAATACTGCCGATGCTGGAAACCTGAAATAAAAACAGAAAATGCTGGAAAAGGCCAGCAGGTCCAACAGCATCTGTGGAGAGAAAGACAGAGTTAACGTTTTGAGTCTGTATGACTCTTCTTCAGAGCTAAAGAGAAGTAAAAATGTGATGAAATTTATACTGTTTAAGGAGGGTGGAGCAGGTGAAGCTGGATAGAAGGCCAGTGATAGGTAGAGGCAAAGGAGAGACTGACAAAGATGTCATGAACAAAAGGGCAAAGGGGTGTTAATGGTAGTGGTACTGGCTAAAGGAGGCACTGATGGTGGCATTAAGGTAAGAAAGCAGAATGTGATAATAGCCAGACAAGGGTAAGCACTCTGGAAAGAACAACATGAACAAGTGACAGATGGCCCCTGTGGGGGTGGGGGGAGGGGACGGTGGTGGGACAAAGATCAAAAATAGGATAAAAGGTGGGGATAAAACAATGAATAAAAATGAAAATAAATAAACATTAAAATAAGTGGATAAAAAATAAAAATTAAAACTTAAAAATGAATGTTGAAAAAAGGGGATAAAGGGGGTTGGAGGAGATAGTTCATGGTCTGAAGTTGTTGAACTGAATATTCAGTCCAGAAGGCTGTAAAGTGCCTAGTCGAAGATGAGGTGCTGTTCCTCCAACTTGCGTTGAGCTCATCGGAACATTGCAGCAAGCCAAGGATGGACATGTGGGCATGAGAGCAGGGTGGAGTGTTAAAATGGCAAGCGACAGGAAGGACTGGGTCATGCTTGTGGACAGACCGAAGGTGTTCCGCAAAGTGGTCACCCAGTCTGCGTTTGGTCTCTCCAATGTAGAGGAGACCACATTGGGAGCAGCGGATGCAATAGACCAAATTGAAGGAGGTGAAGCTTCACCTGAAAGGAGTGTTTGGGCCCTTGGAAGGTGAGGAGGGAGAAGGTAAAGGGGCAGGTGTTGCACCTTCTGCAATTGCATAGGAAGGTGCCGTGGGAGGGGGATGAGGTGTTGGGGGTGATGGAGGAGTGGACCAGGCTGCCTCGGAGGGAACGGTCCCTATGGAATGCCGACGGGGGGTGAAGGGAAGATGTGTTTGGTGGTGGCATCATGCTGGAGTTGGCGGAAATGACGGAGGATGATCCTTTGAATGCGGAGGCTGGTGGGGTGAAAAGTGAGGACGGGGGACCCAATCATGGTTCTGGGATGGAGAAGAAGGTGTGAGGGTGGATGCGCAGGAGATGGTTCAGACACAGTTGAGGTCCCCGTCAACCACAGTGGTTGGTAAACCTTAGTTAAGGAAGAAGGAAGACATGTCAGAAGCACCATTTTGGAAAGTGGCATCATCGGAAGGGATGTGACGGAGGAACTGAGAGAATGGGATGGAGTCCTTACAGGAGTCAGGGTGTGAGGAGCTGTAGCTGTGGGAGTCGGTAGATTTGTAATGAATATTGGTGGACATTCTATCACCAGAAGTTGAGACAGAGAGGTCAAGGAAGGGAAGTGTCGGTGATGGGGGGGTGGAAATTGGAAGCAAAATTTATAAATTTTTCCAGGTCCAGACAAGAGCATGAAGCAGCAACAAAACAGTCATCGATGTACCAAAAAAAGAGTTGTAGGAGGGGGCCTGAATTGGACTGGAACAAGGAATATTCCACATACTCCACGAAGAGACAGGCATAACTGGGGCCCATGCGGGTACCCATAGCCACACCTTTTATTTGGAGGAAGTGAGACAAGTTTAAGGAGAATTTGTTCAGTGAGAGAACAAGTTCAGCCAGACGGAGGAGAGTGGTGGTAGATGGGGATTGTTCGGGCCTCTGTTCAAGGAAGAAGCGGAGAGCCCTCAGACCATCCTGGTGGGGGATGGGGGTGTAGGATTGGACGTCCATGGTGAAGAGGAGGTGGTGAGGGCCAGGGAACTGGAAATTGTTGATATGATGTAGGGCATCAGAGGAATCGCGGATGTAAGTGGGAAGAGACTGGACAAGGGGAGAATGAGCGGAGCCAAGATAGGAAGAAATGAGTTCCATGGGCAGTAACAGGCTGACAAGATCGGTCTGCCGGGACAGTGCTGTTTATGGATTTTGGGGAGGAGGTAGAAGTGGGCTGTCTGGGGCTGGGAGACTATCAGGTTGGAAGCTGTGGGAGGAAGATCTCCAGAGAAGATGAGGTCAGTTACAGTCCTGGAAACAATGGCGGTCATGGTCCAGGGGGAGGTAAGAGGAAGTGTCTGCGAGTTGGCGCTCAGCCTCAGTGAGGTAGAGGTCAGTGCGCCAGACAACAACAGCACCACCCTTGTCAGCAGGTTTGATGACAAAGTCAGAGTTGGACCTGAGAGAACGGAGTGCAGCAAGTTCAAAAGGAGACAGGTTAGAGTGGGTGAGAGGAGCAGAGAAATTGAGACGACTGATGTGACGCCGACAGCTCTCTATGAAAAGATCAGGACAGGATGGGGTCAGAGGGACAGGAAGGGGTGGAGGGTCCTGGATGGGCGTTGGTATCAATGAGTGTCAGGATGTTGAAGTGATAGTGAATATTTGTGTCTGTGCATTCTTGTGATGGTGAATATTTGTGTCAGAATGTTACTGTGATGGTGACTATTTGTGACAGGATGTTGATGTGATGGTGAATATTTGTGTCTGGATTTTCCTATAATGGTGAATACTTGTGTCAGGATGTTGTTCTGATGGTGAATATTTGTGTCTGGTTATGGCTATGATGGTGAATATCTGTGTGTGTTTTCCTGTTATGGTGAATATTTGTGTCAGGATGTTGGTGTGATGGTGAATATTTGTGTAAGGATTGTGTTGCGATGGTGAAAATTTGTGTCAGGATGTGTTGTGATGGTGAATATTTGAGTCGGTATTTTCCTGTGATGGTGAATATTTGTGTTAATGTTTTGTGTGATGGTGAATATTTATGTCAGGATGTGTTGTGATGGTGAATATTTGTGTCAGGATGTGTTGTGATGGTGAATATTTGTGTCAGGATGTGTTGCGATGGTGAATATTTGTGTCAGTGTTTTCCTGTGATGGATGATGGTGAATATTTGTTAAAGGATTTTGGCGTGATTGTGAATATATGTGCAAGGCTGTTGCTGTAATTCTGAATATTTGTCTCAGGCTGTTGCTGTGTTGGTGAATATTTGTGCCAAGATGTTGTTCTGATGGTGAATATTTGTTTTGCGTTATGGATGTGATGGTGAATACTTGTGTGAGTGTTTTCCTGTGGTGGTGAATATTTGTGCAAGGCTCTTGCTATGATTGTGAAAATTTGTGTCAGGATGTTGCTGTGCTGGTGAATATTTGTGTCAGGATGTTGCTGTGATGGTGAATATTTGTGTCTGTGCATTTCTTTGTTGGTGAACATTTGTATAAGGATGTTGTTTGATGGTGATTATATCTGTCGAGTTGTTGCTCTTATGGTGAAGATTTGTGACAGGATGGTGCTGCAATGGTGAATATGGGTGTGAGGATGTTGTTGCAATCATGAATATTTGTGTCATGATTATGCTGTTCTGAATGCTTGTGACAGGATGTTGCTGTGATGGTGAATATTTATGTCAGTATTTTCCTGTGATGGTGAATATTTGTGTCAGGATGTTGTCATGGTGAATATTTGTGTCAGGATGTTGCTGTGATGGTGAATATTTGTGTCACTATTTTCCTGTGATGGTGAATATTTGTGTCAGAATGTTGTTGTGATGGTGGCTATTGATGTCAGCATGTTGCTGCAATGGGGTGTCAGGATGTTGCTGCAATGGTGAATATTTGTTTCACTATTTTCCTGTGATGGTGAATATTTGTGTCAGGATGTTGCTGTGAGGGTGAATATTTGTGTCTGTGCATTCCTGTGTTGGTGAACATTTCTATAAGGATGTTGTTGTGATGGTGATTATTTCTGTCAAGTTGTTGCTCTTATGGTGAAGATTTATGACAGGATGGTGCTGCGATGGTGAATATTTGTGTCATGATTATGCTCCTCTACTGAATACTCATGACAGGATGTTGTTGTGATGGTGAATATTTGTGTCATGATGATTTTTGATAGTGAATATTTGAGTCAGTATTTTCCTGTGATGGTGAATATTTGTGTCAGGATATTGTTGTGATGGTGAATATTTGTGTCAGAATATTGTTGTGATGGTGAATATTTGTGTAACTATTTTCCTGTGATGGTGAATATTTGTGTCAGGATGTTGCTGTGATGGTGAATATTTGTGTCACTATTTTCCTGTGATGGTGAATATTTGTGTCAGGATGTTCTTGTAATGGTGAATATTTGTGTCTCTATTTTCCTGTGATGTTGAATATTTGTGTCAGGATGTTGCTGTGATGGTGAATATTTGTGTCAGGATATTGTTCTGATGGTGAACATTTATGTCTGGATGTTGCCGCGATGGTGAATATTTGTGTCAGTATTTTCCTTTGATGGTGAATATTTGTGTCAGTATTTTCCTGTAATGGTGAATATTTGTGTCAGGATGTTGATGTGATGGTGAATTTTTGTGTCAGGATGTTGCTGTGATGGTGAATATTTGTGTCACTGTTTTCTAGTGATGGTGAATATTTGTGATAGGTTGTTGTTGTGATGGTGAATATTTGTGTCAGGCTGTTGCTGTGATGGTGAATATTTGTGTCAGGATATTGCTGTGATGGTGAGTATTTGTGTCAGTATTTTCCTGTGATAGTGAATTGTGTCAGGATGTCGCTGTGATGGTGAATATTTGTGTCAGTGTATTCCTGTGCTGGTGCATATTTGTGCAATTATGTTGCTGTGATTGTGAATATTTGTGAGGATGTTGCTCTGATCATGAATATTTGTATAAGAACTGTGTTGTGATGGTGATTATTTGTGTCACTATTTTCCTGTGATGGTGAATATTTGTGTCAGGATGTTGTGATGGTGAATATTTGTGTCACTATTTTCCTGTGATGGTGAATATTTGTGTCAGGGTGTTGCTGTGATGGTGAATATTTGTGTCCGTATTTTCCTATGTTGGTGAATATTTGTGTCAGGATGTTGCTGTGATGGTGAATATTTGTGTCTGTGCATTCCTGTATTGTTGAACATTTCTACAAGGATGTTGTTGTGATGGTGATTATTTCTGTCAAGTTGTTGCTCTTATGGTGAAGATTTGTGACAGGATGGTGCTGCGATGGTGAATATGGGTGTGAGGAGGTTGTGATTATGAATATTTGTGTCATGATAATGCTCTTCTACTGAATGCTTGTGACTGCATGTTGCTGTGATGGCGAATAGTGACAGAAATAATCACCATCACAACAACATCCTTATAGAAATATTCACCAACACAGGAATGCACTGACACAAATATTCACCATCACAGCAACATCCTGACACAAATATTCACCATCACAGGAAAATACGGACACAAATATTCACCATTACAGCAACACCCTGACATAAATATTCACCATTGCAGGAAAATAGTGACACAAATATGTGTCATGATGATTTTTGATGGTGAATATTTGTGTCGGTATTTTCCTGCGATGGTGAATATTTATGTCACTATTTTCCTGTGATGGTGAATATTTGTGTCAGGATGTCACTGTGATGGTGCATATTTGTGTCAGGATGTGCTGCGATGGTGAATATGGGTGTAAGGATGTTGTTGTGATTATGAATATTTGTGTCATGATTATGCTCTTCTACTAAATGCTTGTGACAGCATGTTGCTGTGATTGTGAATATTTGTGTCATGATGATTTTTGATGGTGAATATTTGTGTCGGTATTTTCCTGTGAATGATTATTTGTGTCACTATTTTCTTGTGATGGTGAATATTTGTATCTGGAAGTTGCTGTGATGGTGAATATTTGTGTCACTATTTTCCTGTGATGGTGAATATTTGTGTCAGTATTTTCCTGTGATGGTGAATATTTGTGTCAGTATTTTCCTGTGATGGTGAATATTTGTGTCAGTATTTTCCTGTGATGGTGAATATTTGTGTCAGGATATTGTTCTGATGGTGAACATTTGTGTCAGGATGTTGCTACGATGGTGAATATTTGTGTCAGTATTTTCCTGTGATGGTGAATATTTGTGTCAGTATTTTCTTGTGATGGTAAATATTTGTGTCAGGATGTTGCTGTGATGGTGAATATTTGTGTCAGTACTTTCCTGTGATGGTGAATATTTGTGTCAGGATATTTTTCTGATGGTGAATAGGTGAATATTTGTGTCAGTACTTTCCTGTGATGGTGAATATTTGTGCCAGGATATTGTTCTGATGGTGAATATTTGTGTCAGGATGTTGCTGTGATGGTGAATATATGTGTCACTGTTTTCCAGTGATGGTGAATATTTGTGTCAGGATAATGTTCTGATGGTAAACATTTGTGTCAGGATGTTGCTGCGATGGCGAATATTTGTGTTATTATTTTCCTGTGATGGTGAATATTTGTGACAGTATTTTCCTGTGATGGTGAATATTTGTGTCAGGATGTGCTGCGATGGTGAATATTTGTGTCAGTGTTTTCCTGTGGTGGTGAATATTTGTGCAATTATGTTGCTGTGATTGTGAATATTTGTGAGGACGTTGCTCTGATCGTGAATATTTGTGTAAGAACTGTGTTGTGATGGTGATTATTTGTGTCACTCTTTTCCTGTGATGGTGAATGTTTGTGTTACTATTTTCCTGTGATGGTGAATATTTGTGTCACTCTTTTCCTGTGATGGTGAATATTTATGTCAGGATGTTGCTGTGATGGTGAATATTTGTGTCACTATTTTCCTGTGATGGTGAATATTTGTGTCAGGATGTTGCTGTGACGGTGAATATTTGTGTCTGTGCATTCCTGTATTGGTGAATATTCCTATAAGGATGTTGTTGTGATGGTGATTATTTCTGTCAAGTTGTTGCTCTTATGGTGAAGATTTGTGACAGGATGGTGCTGCGATGGTGAATATGGGTGTGAGGATGTTGTTGCGATTATGAATATTTGTGTCATGATTATGCTCTTCTACTGAATGCTTGTGACAGCATGTTGCTGTGATTGTGAATATTTGTGTCATAATGATTTTTGATGGTGAATATTTGTGTCGGTATTTTCCTGTGAATGATTATTTGTGTCACTATTTTCCTGTGATGGTGAATATTTGTATCTGGAAGTTGCTGTGATGGTGAATATTTGTGTCACTATTTCCTGTGATGGTGAATATTTGTGTCAGTATTTTCCTGTGATGGTAAATATTTGTGTCAGTATTTTCCTGTGATGGTGAACATTTGTGTCAGGATGTTTCAGTGATGGTGAATATTTGTGTCAGGATGTGCCGCGATGCTGAATATTTGTGAAAGATTGTTGTTGTGATGGTGGATATTTGTGTCAGTATTTTCCTGTGATGGTGAATATTTGTGTCAGTATTTTCCTGTGATGGTGAATATTTGTGTCAGGATGTTGCTGTGATGGTGAATATTCATGTCAGGATATTGTTCTGATGGTGAACATTTGTATCAGGATGTTGCCGTGATGGTGAATATTTGTGTCAGTATTTTCCTCTGATGGTGAATATTTGTGTCAGTATTTTCCTGTGATGGTGAATATTTCTGTCAGGATGTTGCTGTGATGGTGAATATTTTTGTTAGTATTTTCCTGTGATGGTGAATATTTGTGTCAGTATTTTCCTGTGATGGTGAATATTTGTAGTAGGGTGTTGCTATGATGGTGAATATTTGTGTCAGGATGTGCTGCGATGGTGAATATTGGTGTCAGGATGTTGCTGTGATGGTGAATATTTGTGTCAGGATGTGCTGCGATGGTGAATATTTGTGACAGGTTGTTGTTGTGATGGTGAATATTTGTGCCAGGCTGTTGCTGTGATGGTGAATATTTGTGTCAGACTGTTGCTTTGATGGTGAATATTTGTGTCACTGTTTTCCAGTGATGGTGAATATTTGTGTCAGGATATTGTTCTGATGGTAAACATTTGTGTCAGGATGTTGCTGTGATGGTGAATATTTGTGTCAGTATTTTCCTGTGATGGTGAATATTTGTGTCAGTATTTTCCTGTGATGGTGAATATTTGTGTCAGGATGTCACTGTGATGGTGAATATTTGTGTCACTATTTTCCTGTGGTGGTGAATATTTGTGCAATTATGTTGCTGTGATTGTGAATATTTGTGAGGATGTTGCTCTGATCGTGAATATTTGTGTAAGAACTGTGTTGTGATGGTGATTATTTGTGTCACTATTTTCCTGTGATGGTGAATATTTGTGTCACTATTTTCCCGTGATGGTGAATATTTGTGTCAGGATGTTGTGATGGTGAATATTTGTGTCACTATTTCCCTGTGATGGTGTATATTTGTGTCCATATTTTCCTATGATGGTGAATATTTGTGTCAGGATGTTGCTGTGATGGTGAATATTTGTGTCTGTGCATTCCTGTGTTGGTGAACATTTCTATAAGGATGTTGTTGTGATGGTGATTACTTATGTCAAGTTGTTGCTCTTATGGTGAAGATTTGTGACTGGATGGTGCTGCGATGGTGCATATGGGTGTGAGGATGTTGTTGTGATTGTGAATATTTGTGTCATGATTATGCTCTTCTACTGAATGCTTGTGACAGCATGTTGCTGTGATGGTGAATATTTGTGTCATTATTTTCCAGTGATGGTGAATATTTGTGTCAGTATTTTCCTGTGATGGTAAATATTTGTGTCAGGATATTGCTGTGATGGTGAATATTTATGACAGGTTGTTGTTGTGATGGTGAATATTTTTGTCAGTATTTTCCTGTGATGGTGAATATTTGTGTCAGTATTTTCCTGTGATGGTGAATTTTCCTGCAATGGTGAATAGTTGTGCAATGATGTTGCTGTGATTGTGAATATTTGTGAGGATGTTGCTCTGATCGTGAATATTTGTGTAAGAACTGTGTTGTGATGGTGAATATTTGTGTCACTCTTTTGCTGTGATGGTGAATATTTGTGTCACTATTTTCCTGCGATGGTGAATATTTGTGTCAAGATGTTGTGATGTTGAAAATTTGTGTGAGAATTTTTCTGTTCTGGTGAACATATGTTTTTTTCATTCGTTCATGGGATGGGGCCATCGCTGGCTAGGCTGTCTTTTGTTGCCTATCCCTAATTGCCCTTGAGAAGGTCGTGGTGAGCTACCTTCTTGAACTGCTGCAATCCAAGTAGTGTAGCTACACCCACGGTGCTGTTAGAGAGGGTAGTGAAGGAACAGCGATATATTTCCAAGTCAGGATGGTGTGTGACTAGGAACGCAACTTGCAGGTGGCGGTGTTCCCATGTGTCTACTCCCTTTGTCCTTTTAGGTGGTAGAGGTCGTGGGTTTGGAAGAAGTTGTCGAAGGAGCCTTGGTGAGTTGCTGCAGTGTACAGCACTACACACTGCTGCCACTGTACATCGGTGGCAGAGGGAGTGAATGTTTAAGTTTATGGATTGGGTGAAGATCAAGCTGACTGCTTTGTTCTGAATGGTGTCAATCTTCTTGACTGTTGTTGGAGCTGCATTCATCCAGGCAAGTGGAGAGTATTCCGTTACACGCCTGACTTGTGCCTTGTAGATGGTGGACAGGCTTTGGGGAGTCAGGAGGTGAGTTATGTGCCACAGGATTCCTAGCCCCTGACCTGCTCTTGTAGCCACAGTATTTACATGGCTAGCCCAGTTCAGTTTCTGGTCAATGGTAACCTCCAGGATGTCTATAGTGGGGGACTCAGCAATGGTAATACCTTTGAACGTCATGGGGAGATTGTTGAATTCTCCCTTGTTGGAGATGTTCATTACCTGGCACATGTGTGGCATGAATTTTTACTTTACAATTATCAGCCCAAGCCTGTATGTTGTCCAGGTCTTTCTGCATATGGGCACAGACTGCTTCAGTATCTGAGGAGTCATAAATGGAGTTGAACATTGTGCAATCATCAGCGAACATCCCCACTTCTGATCTTGTGATGGAAGGAAGGTCATTGATGAAGCAGCTGAAGATGGTTTGGCCAAGGACACTACCCTAAGGAACTCCCGCAGTAATGTCCTGGAGCTGAGATGATTGACCTCCAACAACCACGACCATCTTTCTTTGTGCTAGGTATGACTCCAACCAGTGGAGACTTTTCCCCCTGATTCCCATTGACTCCAGTTTTGCTAGGGCTCCTTAATGCCACATTTGAGTCAGGATGTTGCTGTGATGGTGAATATTCGTGTCGGGATGTTATTGTGATGGTGAATATTCGTGTCGGGATGTTATTGTGATGGTGAATATTCGTGTCGGGATGTTGCCGTGATTGTGAATATTCGTGTCAGGATGTTATTGTGATTGTGAATATTTGTGTTGGGATGTTCCTGTGATGGTGAATATTTGTGTCAGGATTTTGCGGTGATGGTGTCCAGTGTGACCTGTTGTTTCTGTGGTAATAAATGCTTGTGTCATTGTATGGATATGCATGTTCATGTTTTTGTATCATCTTTTAAGTTAGTGAATATTTCCTGCCCTCGTTTAATCTGTTGCCTGGCTTTATGGCATTTTATTAATATGCAGAGTATTTTATGTTAGCAATGATTTATTGTGTCTTCCTGCATATGGTATCAGGATGTTGTTTGGTGTGAATGTTTATCACAGTCACTTTTGTGAATGTCCCTTTTTGCTCTTCACACTTTGATGTTCTTTATTGAGTTCATAGTTGTTTTACCCAGAGATGGATAGGAACTTTTATACCTATAGCACTTTATCCTGTCTTTCTCTTCCTCCCTTTTTCTCTCTCTCCCTGTATCTCTCTATAATCTCCCTTCTCTCTTCACTATATTTCTTTGTGTGCTTCTCTGTTTGTTCTCACGCTGTCTTGGTATTTCTCTGTACGGCTGTCCCTTTCTCTCATCTCTCTGGCTGCCTCTTTTTGCTCCTTCTCCCATCTTTTTCCTCCTGTATGTCTGTCTCTCTCTCTCTTTAACTCTTGTCTCACAGTTTCCTTTCTTTCTCTCTGTTTGTTTGTCTCTTTATCTCTGTGTCTGTCTCGCTCTCTGCCTCTGTCACTCACTCTCATTCTATCTCTGTCATTCTGTCTACTCTCTCTTTCTCTGCCTGTCTCTTTTTCTCTCTCTCACTCTCGTCTTCTGTCTTTTCCTTGGTCTCTATCTGTCTTTATGTATTTTTCTCTGTCTCTCTCTCTCTCTCTGTTTCTCGCTCTCTATGTCTCTCCCTGTCTCTGTCTCCCTGGCTGTGTATCTCTTTCTCTCTCTCTCTGTGTCACTTTCTGTCTCTCTCTCTTCCTGCCTCTCTCTGTCTCTGTCTCTTTTTCTGTCCCTGTCTCTCTCTCCGTCTCTCACTCTCTCTGTCTCTCTCTGTCACTCTTCTCTCTCGCTATCTCTCTCTGATCTTTCTGTGTCTCTTTCTCTGTCTTTGTCTCTCTTTCTGTCTGTCTCTCTCTCTGTCTGTATTTCTGTATTTCTCTCTCTGTCTCTCTCTATTTCTCTCTCTGTCTCTCTCTCTCTCTCTCTCTTTCATCTAATAATATTCATTAGCTTGTGCTTTGCTGAGCTGCTGGTGATGCAGTCAATCTTTCTCAGTCCCCCTGATGGGATCCCTGCCTATAAGAAGGCTCTGCGTGCTAATACGGACAGGCAATGATGTGAGTAAGCCCTGTGTTGGCTCAGCTGGTTAGTGCTGCCTCTCCTGCCGGCGTCTCTCACACGCTCCACTCTCACTGAACCAGACTGGTGGCAGCACTCGAAGAAGCGGTAGAATGTTGGACCAGAGCTCAGTCTCTGTGCAGAGGGCTGAAGTACAGACATGGCTTTGGGAAACGGAGGGATGCTTTCTCAGTTCTCCTCCAGCTGGCCTGCCCTGGGCCCACGCAGGAGAAGTATATGGTATATCTACAGGTAAAGATATTAATGCAAGAATGCACGGAGGCTTCTCTCTGGACCCTGACAAGCAGCATGCTTAACTGTATGAGGGCAAAGGCCCTGCTTTTTCAACAGAGGCCTAGACTCTCCTGCAAAGACCTGTGACTAACACTCCACTCACTCGCTTATTTATCCATTGATTACTTTCATTCATCTCGTCTTCAGCACACCCTCCTCCCTCCCTCCCTCCCTCGCTCCCTCGCTCCCTCTCTTTCTGTTTATGCCCAGCCTCAAGATCCACCCCCACCCCCTTCCCCACCCCCACCCCCCAATTCAGAGCCTGCGTCGCAGAGCTCTGCATGCACATTAATAATCTGAATGAATGCATTGGGTTTTCATTGATTGATCATTCACCAGAGTGTTTGGCAAGTGAATAGAGGGATTAAACAGAAAGAGGAGGAGGGAGGGGGTGAGGGGAGGTCGCCAAGAGAGAGAGAAAGAAAATAGGCCTTTAGGCTGGCAATAATTTAATGATTAAAAAGCAGACCGTAACAGTGTTTACTGCGCACGCGTGTGTGTGTTTGTGTGTTTGTGTGTATTGTGTGCATGTGTATTGTATGTGTATATAAATATGTGTGTACATGTGCATGGATTTATATATGTGTACGTGTCAGAAAATGTGCACTTGTGTATGTATATGTGTATGTTTGCATATGTGTTGTGTGTGTGTACATGTGTTGGGTGTGTATATGTGTTGTGTGTGTGTACATGTGTTGGGTGTGTATATGTGTTGTGTGTGTGTACATGTGTTGGGTGTGTATATGTGTTGTGTGTGTGTACATGTGTTGGGTGTGTATATGTGCTGTGTATGTGTACATGTATTAGTGTGTGTGTATGTGTGTGTGTGTACATTTGTGTGGTCTGTGTATACATGTGTTGTACATAGGAGTGTACATGCACGTATACTACATGGGTGAACATCATGTTTCTCGCTCAAGCTCCCTCAGGCAGCCAGATGCGAGTGTGTCACTGATGAACTGTGGACAGGCTGCTTTGAGGATAGGCGAGTGTACTTCTGCCCAGTGTGTCCTGTGTGAGGCTGTCACGTTGAGATTTTACCGTCCGTTGGTGTGCTGCCATGTGAGGTGATCATATCTGGTCCATCATCCGTGTGTCTTCTGCATGTGTGCAAAATGTGTGGCCCATTGATAACTGATTTACTTACATATGCATAGCAATGAGGTGGGAATTACAAGATCCCAATCCCTGGATAGCCAGTTAACTCATGTTCTAACTCACACTAAGTCTCATTCACTCCTGTGCTTGGTGAGCTACATTGGCTCCCAGTTTAGAAACGCCTCAAGTTTAAAATTCTCATCCTTGTTTTCAAATCGCACCATGGTCTTGTCCCCTCCCTATCTCTGTAATTTGTTCCTCCAGCTCCATTACCCTCTGAGATCTCTTGCTCCATCAGTTCTGGTCTCTTGCACATCCCTGATCTTAATCACTCCACCACTGGCGGCCGTGCCTTCAACTGCCTGGGTCCCAAGCTCTGAAATTCCCTCCATAAACCTCTCCGTCTCTGTCTCCTCCTTTAAGACACTCCTTAAAACTTACCTCTTTGACCACGCCTTTCCTAATCTCTCCTCCCCTGCCTCGGTGTCAGATTTTGTTCGGTCATTCTCCTGCGAGGTGCCTTCTTCTACTTTAAAGTCGCCATATAAATGCAAGTTTTAAAAGATCCCACAGTAGAAGACAGACAGGGGGTCCCTGTTCTGCCTCCTAGACAACGACACCAATGCAGATTAACTGGCCATTCACATTACTGGTTGTATGATCTTGCTGTGTATGTATTGGCACGCCATGGCGAGTTACAATGGGGCAGTTTACTATGTTTAAGGTGCTATATAAATGCGAGTGATGGCTGTCATTGTTGGCTGACACTCAAAGTCTTCAGCTAAGTACTGGCTTCCAGTTAGACTCAATCTGTGTGGTTCCATAAGCAGTCACCCCTCCCCTCATCCCGCACCCCCATTGCCTTCATCCTTCATGCCCCTTACCCTTTATCATTATGTGTTTGATAAATGTAACAGTGGAGGACAAAACTACCCCTGCCGATGTTTGGCTGTGGAATGTGTTTTTAAGTGTCAGCCATGGCTCAGTGGGTACCACCCTCGCCTCTGAGTCAAAAGGTCACAGGTTCAAGTCCCACTCCAGAGACTCAGGCACAATAATCTCAGCTGACACTCCCCGTGCATTTCTGAGGGATTTATTACCCATCCCTCATCACCCTTGAAAATTGGTAGTGAGCCACCTTCTTGAATGCAACTGTCTTGCTCGGCCACTTTAGGGGGCAGTAAAGAGTCAAGTACATTTTTGCTGGGGACCTGGAGTCACAATTAGGCCAGACCGGGTAAGGACGGATGATTTCTTTCCCTAAAGGGACATGGATGAACCAGTCAGGTTTTTATGACAATATAGTAGTTTCATGGTCACCATTACTGGTGGTGGTGTGTTACAGTTCACTCAGGGAGTCCATGGCAACATGCACTTCTACATGTATGTTGTAGCCTGGAGCTATGGATAGTGATGGTAGAGGCTCCAACATTCTTTCCCTCACACGGCTGACCAGGAATCTCTCCCACTCTTACCTGCGTTGGAAAGATTTGCAGGTTGATACTCAACCTGTTTGGCCACGTTATGAACGCACCTTCCTTGGCCATCAAGTCCCAAAGTGGGACTTGAACTCAAAGCTTCTATACTCAGAGGCAGGGATGCTACCCACTGCACCACAACCCTTACTGATTCTAGCTTTTAATTCCAGATTTATTTATTTAATTGAATTTAAATTCCCCGGTTGCTGTGGTGGGATTTGAACTCATATCTCTGGATCATCAGTCCAGGCCTCTGGATTACTAATGCAGTAACATAACCATTATGCTACCATCTCCTTACGTGGGCAACATGAATCGTCAGCCACCGTTCCCTTAGAGTTGGAGGTAGCCTTGCCTTCACTTTTGTTTTCTAAAATTGTATTCTAAAAGCAAATGGTCCAATTATAAACGTCAGGGGCAACCACTATTTCCCCTGTGCCCTTCCTGCCCTGCACACGTTGAAGCTTGGGAACTGTCCCAATTTGCAAAGCAACTGGAAATGCTTGAGGACCCCCTTGGTTGAATTGCCCTTGAGTGCTGAGGAAAGGGGGATTAGGCAGTGTCTTCTGCCTGTGAGAATCTGACCCTTCCAACCCCTTCAGTGACAACAATCTACGCTTACCCCATGTGTGCAACTTGAATAAATGCCCGGGTACTTCACAGGAGAGACGTGGGGTGGGGGAGGGGTGCTGGAGGGCAGGGGTGTGGGGTAGTGGGAGTGGGCACCAAGTAGCTACTTAGGGAGTTTGGAGGGTTTGACATTTAAGGAGGATTATGAAGGCTGCAGGAGGCGGGGAGGAGGGATTCTCAGGGTGTGGGGAGAGAGTGGGAGAGCAGTAAGTTAGGGCTCAAAGACCCTTGTCCAGCAGAGTGGAGTCTAGGCTAGGGAGAGGGATGATAAACAATAGGTAAAGGGACACAGTCCGAAGAATGGAGGGTGAAAGCTATGAAGACTTTGAAGGGGCCTGACTGAGAGATTTGGCGGTGGTGGGGGGAGGGAATAAGATACACATGGGGTAGGGGTGGGGGGTCAATGTTAGGGAGGTGGAAAGAGGTTATCTTGGTTAAAGAAAAAAATTTGCATGCACAAGTCACCGTTCCTGACCTCAGGAATTTTCGAAGCGTTTTTTGAAGCACTGTTTGAAATGTAGTCACTATTGTAATGTAGGAAACGCGGCTGCCAATTTGCGCACAGCAAGATCCCACAACATAGAAACATAGAAAATAGAAACAGGAGTAAGTCACTCGGCCCTTCGAGCCTGTTCCGCCATTCGATATGATCAAACAGCAATGTGATAATGACCAGATTATCTGTTTTAGGGATGTTGTACTGGGGGGGTGTGAGGGGAGTGTAAATATTGTGCAGGATACTGGGGAGAGCACTCACAGTTCCTCTTTGAAATGTGCCACGGGATCTTTTATGCCCACCTGAGAGAGCAGACAGGAGGTCGGCTTAATGTCTCATCCAAAAAACGGCACCCCCAACGGTGCAGCGCTCCCTCGGTCCTGCACGGGAGTGTTAGCTTAGATTGTTGTGCTCAAGTCTCTGGATTGGGTCTTGATCCTGTGACTTTCTGACTCAGAGATTGGATTGCTACCCACTCATACAATTAAGTACACTAAGTACAATTTGTCCACCTTGTGCTGTGTGAGTTCTCCAAATCCAGATCATAGTTAAGGCTGGGAGTTAATCTGTTAGCTTTCCTAAGGATCTACTGGAAAAAGGGCACCTCTCAGTGCCATACTAAGCCATACGTATCATAAGGCCTTAGGTGTGAGTGCTGCAAAGCAAACCAATCCTTACTCAGGGCTACATTTGAGGCGTATTGGTTATCTTTGGTATCTCCGGCCTTTGGGGAAGCAGAGATTCCCACTCTTGATTGTTTGTTGCTCTGGAAAGTCCGAGCATCAGGGCGTGTGGTGTGAGGACAGGAGGCAGCTGGCTTGTGACTCCAACCACATTTAGCAGTCTGCCACCATTCAATATCTTGGCCCAGGCATGGGGCACTGACAGGGAAACTTGCAGGTGGTGCTGTTAACATACGGCTGCTGCCCTTGTCCTTCTAGGTGGTAGAGGTCGCGGGTTTGGAAAGTACTGTTGAAGGAGCCTTGGTGAGTTGCTGCAGTGCATCTTGTAGACGGTACACACTGCTGCCACTGTGCGTTGGTGGTGGAGGGAGTGAATGTTTAAGGTGGTGGATGGGGTGCCAATCAAGCGGCTGCTTTATCTTGGATGGTATTGAGCTTCTTGAGTGTTGTTGGAGTCGCACTCATCCAGGCAAGTGGAGAGTATTCCATCAAATTTCGGATTTATACCTTGTAGATGGTGGACAGGCTTTGGGGAGTCAGGAGGTGAGTTACTCACTGCAGAATCCCCAGTCTCTAACCTGCTCTTGTAGCCACAGCATTTATATGCCTGTTCCAGTCTAGTTTCTGGTCAATGGTAGCTCCTGGGCTGTGGGGGATAAAGCGATAGTGATGCGATCTATCACCCTGGTAGTCACATGATACAATGATAATGGAGTTGTTGACCAATCTCAGTGATCAATCTCTATCAATGAGTCTACAACAGACCCAGACATGAGGTGAGCACTCCAGTGATGGAGAGCTTTGGGAACTATCTGTCAAAGCCCCCTCTTCCTTCAAAGTGCCACTCACACATCATGTCTCAAATTAATAATATATCGGATCCCAAAAATAAAAGGATCAAGAACAAGAGGGCACAGATTTAAAGTGAAGCAAATGAGGTGTGAGAAAAACCTTTCTCACCCAGCGAGTGGTTCGGGCGCTGCCTGGAAGTGTGGTGGAGGCAGGTTCAATTGCGGCATTCAAGAGGGCATTAGATGATTATCCCTTTTTCTTTAAAGCGCCACTCACCACACATCATGCCTCAAATTATTCATATATTGGATCCAAAATATTATTTTTGGGATTAAATCTATCTAATTTGAGTGAATCAATACTAACTGTTTCCACTTCTTCCTTGCAGAAAGCTTGTTCCATAGAGTGACCACTTGCTCACTGCAATATTGTTTAAGGTCACAAGATTATAAGAAATAGGAGCAGGAGTAGGCCATTCGGCCCCTCGGACCTGCTCTGCCATTCAATAATATCATAGCTGATCTGATTGTGGTCTCGACTCCACGTTTCTGCCTGGCCCCCCATAACCTGGGACTCTCTTGTAGACCAAAATTCGATCTAACTCAACCTTGAGTATATTCAATGTCTCAGCCTCCACTGCTCTCGAATTGCAAAGAATGACAGTCCGCTGAGAGAAGAAATTCCTCAGAATTTCCAGACAGAGAGAAAGGTGAGGTGATTCATTTTAGTCGGAAGAACATGGAGAGACAATGTCACATTCTGCTTTCTTACCTTAGTGCCACCATCAGCACCTCCTTTAGCCAGTACCACTACCACTAACACCCCTTTGTCCTTTTTTTCATGACATCTTTGCTAATCTCTCCTTTGTCCTCACCTATCGCTGGCCTTCTACCCAGCTTCACCTGCTCCACCCCCCTTAAACAGTATAAATTTCATCACATTTTTACTCCTCTGTAGCTCTGAAGAAGAGTCATACGGACTCGTAACGTTAACTCTGTTTTTCTCTCCACAGATGCTGTTAGACCTGCTGAATTTTTCCAGCATTTTCTGGGGTTTTTTCAGATTTCCAGCATCCGCAGTATTTTGCTGTTATCTTTGTATAGGGCACTAGTTAGACCTCAGCTGGAGTATTGTGTGCAGTTCTGGGCACCACACTTTAGAAAGGATGTGAACACATTGGAGAGAGTGCAGAAGAGGTTTACAAAAATGGTTCCCGGGATGAGAAACTTCAGTTATGAAGATAGATTGGAGAGGTTGGGACTGTTCACCTTGGAGAGGAGAAGGCTAAGAGGAGATTTAATAGAGGTGTTCAAAATCATGTGGGGGCTGGACAGAGTAGATAGGGAGAGACTGCTCCAGCTCATAAAAGGATCAAGAACGAGAGGGCACAGATTTAAAGTGATTTGCAAAAGAAGCAAATGTGACGTGAGAAAAAAAACTTTTTCACACAGCGAGTGGTTTGGGTCTGGAATGCACTGCCTGGGAGTGTGATGGAGGCAGGTTCAATCAAGGCATTCAAGAGGACATTAGATGATAATTTGAATAGAAATGATGTGCAGGGTTACGGGGAAAAGGCAGGAGAATGGCACTAAGTTATAATGCTCACTCGGAGAGCTGGTGCAGACACAATGGGCTGAATGGCCTCCTTCTGCACTGTGACAATTCTGTGATCCCTCTTCTCCGTTTTAAATGGGAGACCCTTTATTTTTTAAACTGTGCTCTCTAGTTCTAGATTCCCCCACAAGAGGAAACATCCCCCCAGCATTTACCCTGTCAAGCCCCACAGAATCTTATCTGTTTCAATGAGATCACTTCTCATTTTTCTAAACTCCAATGAGTATAGGCCCAACCTGCTCAACCTTTCCTCATAAGTTAACCCCTTCATCCCAGCAATCAGCCTAGTGAACCTTCTCTGAACTGTTTCCAATGTAAGTATGTCCCTTCTTATGTAAGGGGACCAAAACTGTACACATCACTCCAGGTGTGGTTTCACCAATAGGTACCATAGATTCATTGTGAAATGGCAGTCACTCACTCCCTCCGCACATTGGAAGCGTCATTTGTGTCCGTATGTCACTGCTGGAGGACTGTTTGGATCCTTAGGCATCCCCCCAAATTTGGAGCACAGCCAGTACTGCCCCCTCCCTGCCTTTGAGTCCATTGGTGCAGGGTTGAGGGGGGTGACTCAAGGACTTGGGTGATGGCCATGAATGGTTACATCTGTGAGCAAGGGGAAGAGCATTTTGTAACTTCCTTCAGAGATCTATCACTGAGCATGACCCCCGCCCACTACTGATCCAGTATGATGCACAAGCACACCTTCCAGAATAGGAATAAGAGACCGTTCAGTCACTTGAACCTGTTCCACCATTCGATTAAGTTATGAGTCACTATTTTCTTAGGCCATGGGGACAGAAAATAGCTGAGCCTTTAAAATAAATTTTACAGGCTCTGTTAGGTGTGGATACATGCAGGAGTCTGAGCAACAGGCAATCTTGCACTCATTTCTAAAAAGGTTAATATGGAACATGAGGTGGACATTGAGCCTCTCAGCCTGTTCTCATTCGGTTAGATCATGGATGATCTCTATCTTGACTCCATCTACCTTAATACTCTTACCTAGTAAAAAAATAATATCAAAAAAAATAGGAAAGAGGCCCATATAGCCTGCTTCACCATTCAATCAGATCATGGCTGATCTGACTGTGGCTTTCACAGCATTTTCCTGCCTGTAGATATTAAAGATATCAAGGGCTACGGGGATAGCGCAGTAAGGTGGCATTGAGGTAGAAGATCAGCCTTGATCCAGTTGAATGGTAGAGCAGGCTCAAGGGGCCGAATGGCCTGTCCCTGCTCCTATTTCCTATGTGCCCCCATAGCCTGTATATGCGGTAAGCATGGGTTCACTGCAGGCCTTCCAAGAGAGCAGGCCACGTTCCTGAAAATGGAAGGTATCTCAGCTTTTGAACATAGCCGGGTTAGCTGTGACTAGTGATTTGAATTTTCACAGCCTCCCAGAGCTTGCTATTGTCTTCAGGGGTTGGTGTAAAGCATTTTTTTTCTCTGTATTTTTTTAATGGCGTGTGTTGATTACACCATGATGTGTTTGGACAGTCTTAATGGACCAGTTGTTTTTTTTTCATATCCTTTCTCATTTGTTTGTGGAACCTGTTATCAATATCTCCATAGCAATATCATGTATATAAGCAAAAACAATTCATGAAAGTGAGCTATATTTTGGCCCTTAAGTATCCTAGCACACAGCAGAGGAATGGGATTGCTCCATGGAGAGCTGGCATAAACTCGATGGGGTGAATGGCCTCCTTTTGTGCTGTGAATGACTCTATGACTCTATAGTCCTTGGCACCCATGTAGATCAAAATTCTGTCTAACTCAGCCCTGAATATATCCAGTGACCCAGCTTCCACTGCTTCCTGTGGGAGAGAATTCCGAAGACTAACAATCCTATAAGAGAAAAAATTCCTCCTCACCTCTGTCTTAAATGGGAGACCCCTCATCTTTAAACTGTGCCCCCTAGTTCTAGATTCCCCTGTAAGAGGAAATTTTCTCTTAGCATCTACCCTGTTCAACCCCTTCAGCATCGTATGTTTCAATAGCATCACCTCTCATTCTTCTAAACTCCAATAATAGGCCCAACTGCTCAGCCTTTCCTCAAGCCAACCCCTTCACCCCAGCAATCAGCTTAGTGAATCCTCTCTGAACTGCTTCCAATGCAAGTATGTCTCTCCTTACATAAGGGGACCAAAACTGTGCACAGTACTCCTTTGCTTTCTCTCCTAACTAGATGCAGTGCTTACTGTCCAGAGATTTCTACCAGGGGTCAATGGATAGTGATCAGGAACGGCCGGGAGCCCCGACTAATTCCCCATACGGGCTTAATGAACCTGAGCCCCATTGTCACATCCCACACCAGACAATTCATTGTACGTTGGAGGGAGCTCTTCATCCTTCATTACTGGAAGTACACTCACTTGGAAAACCTGGAGAAAGTGCTTGCTCGGAGCCAAACAAGCAACAGCACAAGGACATGTCAGGCCAAGGAGGACCTGCCGACCCAGTCCAAGGACATGAGTAATTGTTTTATCTACTTGGAGTTATCAATGCAATGAGCAAATGCACCCAGTGCATTGACTATGTTCAAAAAATGGAAATTAGGCAGAGTGGAGATGGAGAATTTTTAATGCTCTGTCCTGCATTCCCAGAAAGGATGGTGGAAGCAGATTCAGTTATAGAATAGAGAATTTGGTACTCAGTTACAAAAGAAAAGTTTTATAGGGTTATGGGGAAAGGGTGGAGTTGAACTATGGATAACCCAAAGATCTGGCACAAGCATGATAGGCTGAGTGGCCTCCTTCTGCTCTGTATGATTCAATGATTCCTAATGCTAAAGGGAATAGAGGGATCTGGGTTCAGTATAGAAGCAGATGGGCTGAATGGCCTTCATTAAAGGTGCACAAGAATGGTCCCAAGGATAAGGAACTTCAATTACAAAGATTGGAGAAGCGGCTGTTCTCCGCGCAGAAGACAAGTTTCAGGGGAGACTTGATGGAAATACTCCCAATTGTGAGGGGTCCAAACAGATTAGACGGGAAGAATCTATTCCCATTGGCGGAAGGATTGAGAACTAGAAGAGACAGATTTAAGGTTATTGGTAAAAGGTGACATGTGGAAAAGCATTTTTTATGCAGCGAGTGTTTGGGATCTGGAATGCGCTGCCTGAGAGTGTGGTGGAGGCAGGTTCACTCGTGGCTTTCTAAGGGAATTGGATAATTACCTGAAGAGAAAAAAAAATTAGGGCCACAGGGAAAAGGTAGGGGAGAGGGACTGGGCGAGTTGCTCTTGCAGAGAGCCAGCATGGACATGACAGGTTGAATGGCCTCATTCTGTGCTCTAACCGTTTTATGATTCTACTGCTCTCAACCTCCCGAATGTTGTACATGAGATGTTTGATCCAACAATAGAGACAGGGACCAAGGCAAGTGGCCAGCATTTCATCGCCATATATTTCATCATAAATTCCTATGTCCACAATTGTAATGGAAACGATATGTAAACATCAAGCAGTAATTACACCATTTCACCAGCGAGGTTGCTATAGCTCTTCCACTGGAGGCAAGGGCACTGTAATGGCAGTGTGAGAAGTTTATATTGGCATTTTACATCATAAATGTAGACTTAGGAAATTATAATGGAGTAAACGTGATTACGAAAGTTGTGTGGATGCAAGATTTTTAATATTGATATTTAGCTGTAACGGATATTCAGGCTAGAGTACAAATCTTTGTTGTGCTTTGTCATGCATGCTGTCATTTTTCTCACTTTGTTCTGTGCACTGGAAAAGAGAAAGTCATAGGGTTTGCGAGAAAGAACGTCTACTTGTGAGTTGAAATGGAACGTTGCCAGTCCAAGAGATAGAAAAGACTTACATTTATGCTAACCCCTAAACTGCTCAGTACACTTCAAAGCCAACACAAGCTGAGAACCCTTTGAGATCCCAGCAATTCTCCAATCCTATCCTCTTGGGGAAACCTTGATCTTAAGCAGATGCCAGTCTCCCAATGATGCTTCACGCAGCTGACCACCCTTGATGGAGAATTTTTTGCTGTTCATTCTTTGGGATGTGGGCATCATTACTAATTATTGCCCATCCTTAATTGCCCTCGAGATGATGGTGAGCCATCTTCTTGGACCGCTGCAGTCCATGTGGTGTAAGTACATCTACAGGGCTGTTAGGGAGGAAGTTCCAGGATTTTGACCCAGTGACAGTGAAGGAACAGCGATATATTTCCAAGTCAGGATGGTGTGTGGCTTAGAGGGGAACTCGGGGGTAATGGTATTCCTATACATCTGCTGTGTCTTCAAATGCCTGGGCCCCAGGCTCGAATTCCCTCCCTATACCTCTCCACCTCTTTTTCCTCATTTAAGACACTCCTTAAAAATGACCCCTTTGACCATTGGTTCTAAGAACTCCTTAAGTGACTCGGTATCATGTTTTTGTTGGATTACTACACCGGTGAGATGTCCTGGAGCATTCTGCCATGTTAAAGGAGTAGTATAAATGCAGCTTGCTTTAATATAGGGAATTTGTGGCAGCCAATTTGCACACAGCAAGATCCCACGTGCAGCATTTGAGATAAAAGGAGGAGATGGCAATACAAGGTTAAGAGGTGTGGAAGTTACAGAAAGAAAGGGACTTGGGTTTCCATAGCCCCCTTCACAACCTCAGGGTGGCCAAAGCACCTTTCAGCCAATGAAGTACCTTTGAAGCGCAGTCACTGTTGTAATGTAGGAAACATGGCAGCCAATTTGCACACAGCAAGCTCCCACAAACAGCAATGTGATAATGACCAGATCATCTGTATGAGTGAGTTTAATTGAGGGATAAATATTGGTCAGGACACCTCGGAGAACTCCCCTGTTGTTCATTGAAATAATTCCATGGGATCTTTTGTGTCCACTTAAGAAGGACCTCAGTTTAATGTCTCCTCTGAAAGGCTGCACTTCAGATAATGCAACACTCCTTCAGTCCTGAGATCGAACTGCAGCGCCACACAGGACAAAGCAGCTCATCCGTCATTTTAAACATTCACTCCCTCCACCCCCGACACACAGTGACAGCAGTGTGTGTACCATTTGCACAATGCACTGCAGCAACTCACCAAGGCTCCTTCAACAGCACCTTCCAAAGCCGTGACCTCTACCACCTGGAAGGACAGGGGCAACAGATGCATGGGAACACCGCCACTTGCAAGTTCCCCCTCCGAGCCACACACCGCGCTGACTTGGAAATACATTACTGTTCCTTCACCCATTCATGGGCCAAAGCTCTCTACTGAGCAACATTCATCATACGGACTGCAGCTATTCAAGAAGCTGGCCCAGCAACTTCTCAAGATTAACTAGGGGTGAACAAGAATTGCTAGCAATGCTCATATCGCAAAGAATGAATAGGGAAAAAAATAACACTGCCTAAAACTCACAAGTCAAGCGTGGCCACTTGGGCGAGGCATAAGATGCCTGTTGGCACCCATGGAAATAAACTCTAGCTTCAGTCGGTGCCTTCAGGAGAAAGTGAGAAAAGCAATGAGGCACAAAAAAAATCAGAATCTCAAACTGCCATTGGTTAACCTTTTTACTTTAAATTATTTAATATTTAGCATCCCCTCAAGGCATTATAGGGCCCTCCCAGCCTATTTCTGTAACCTCCTCCAGCTGTCCTCCTCTTCCCCCCTTCAGGTACTGGGTACTAAGTGAACATGGACTTCCATTGGATTGGTCCATGATTATGCTTGGCAAAGTACTGCAGTGGTTTGCCATTGCCTTCTGCAGTATGGCTGACCAGGAAACTCTCCTGCTCTTACTGCCTGCCATCAGGTGTATTGGAAGGATTAATAGGCTGATAATCAACTTGTTTGGCCATGTTATGAATGCACCTAACGTGCCTGTCAGGTCCTGGGGTGGGACTTGAGCTCAGTGCTTCTGGCCCAGAGGTGGGGATGCTGCCCACTGCACCACAAGATCTCCCCCTCCAGCCATGGAATCCTTTCATATATCACTGTGCTCCTCAAATTCTGGCCTCTTGCATGTCTCGCTGCATCATTGGTGGCTGTGCCTTTCCCTAAACCTCTCCACCTCTCTCTTCTCCTTTAAGATGCTCCTCAAAGCTTAGGTTTTTGACCAAACTTTTGATCCCCATCCTAATATCTTCCTTTGTGACTCATTGTCAAATCTTGTTTGATATAAGCTTCTGTGACACGCCTAGGGATGTTTTACTATGCTCAAAGGGCTACATAAATTCAAGTTGTTGTTGTTAACATTGGGACCAAGCAGGATGCCAACCAGTGCCCCTTTCGGAGGGTAGTGGGGAGAAAGCGAGCGAAAGTGGGGTTTGACCAACTTGTCAATTCATTTTCATGTTTAGAGTTGGCGTATTTTGCAAGTCTAGAATTGTAGAGACTGATGAGATTCTAGTGGCATCAAGGCTGAGCCTCAGGCTTTACGTTTAGACATCCCTAACTGACAGAATTTGATTTTTTAAAATTTCTTTCATGGGATGTGGGCATCACTGGCAAAGCCAGCATTTGTTGCCCATCCCTAATTGCCCATTTCAGAGGACAGTTAAGGGTCAATCGCATTGCTGTGAGCCTGGAGTCACGTGTAGGCCAGACCAGGTAAGGATGGCCGATTTCCTTCCCTAAAAGACATTAGCGAACCAGATGGGTTTTTTAAGGACAATCGATGATCGTTGTCATGGTCACCATTAGCTTTATATTCCAGATTTATTGATTGAATTTAACTTGCACCAGCTGGCCGTGAACCCGTGTCCCCAGAGCAAGAAGCTGGGCCTCTGGATTACGAGTTCAGTGACACTACCATTCTGCCTCCATGTCCCCCTGACTGATATAGCATATTGCAAGGTCCGAGCACTTTGTTACATGGGCCTCTCTGCTGCCCTCTCTGTTAGGGAAGTGTAAATAAAGTTAGTTCGTGAATCCGCAGTACAATGCACAATTGAAATTTTTAATAGTTGTTGAGTGACATTGGGAGGCACTGTGTGGAGGGGAGGGAGAAAATGGTCTGTTTGCAAAATCTATTTTTGGGCATATTCAGCTCAACTTTTGGAAATTCGAAGTAAAAATTAATTGCAGACAGGGAGAGCGGGTTGGAGATAAATCAGGTTCCCACTTTGAAAGCTGATGATCAAAAGCCAAAGTGACCTGGCCTGGGATTCAGGTCCCTGCCTGTGGATTGAGGCAGGAGCAGATGGAAGGGGAATATAATAAATTGCTTTCTGGAAGAGCTGTAATGCCTTTTTTTTATTCCCTCCTTTTGCAGTGACTACATCATTAAAGAAAAAACAGTACTACTGCAGAAAAAGGACAGCGAAGGATTTGGATTTGTGCTTCGAGGGGCGAAAGGTGAGCTTCATCAGCGCAAGTGTGTCTTCCTTTGAGATGTCGCATCGAGTTGGCAAAGAGAGGGGCAGTTCTGACTTGTGTAGGACTGAGCTCCGGGCTGAACCTTAGTCTGGAGCGGTTGTTGCAAAGATAGGCACAGAATCATAGCATGATCCAGCAAAGGAGGAGGCCATTTGGCCCACTGTGGCAGTGCTGGCTCTTTGAAAGAGCAATCCAGTTAGTCCCTGCTCTATCCCCTAGCTCTGCAAATTTTTCCATTTCAAATCTGCTTACCAGCCCTTCTGTCACTGGAAGGAGTTTCTCCTTAAATACCCTTCATAACATTGCACACCTTTGTCAGATCACCCCTTACCTTATCTGCTCAAAGGAAGACAATCTCAGCTTCTCTAGTCGCTTTGGAAGGGAAGTCTTGTGGCGCAGTGGGTAGCGTCCCTGTCTCTGAGCCAGAAGCTCTGGGTTTGAGTCCCACCCCAAGACTTGATGGCCAAGGAAGGTGTGTTCATGACCTGACCAAACAGGTTGATTATCAGCCTGGAAATCCTTCCAACACGCGCCAATGGCAGGCAGTAAGAGCGGGAGAGATTCCTGGTCAGCCATATGATGGAAAGAAAGTTGGAGCCTCTACCATCACTATCCATAGCTCCAGACTACAACATGCAGGTAAAAGGGCATGTTGCCATAGCAACTCAGACTCCCTGAGTGAACTGTAACACACAGTCGCATTGCATACATCTTCCAGCTTTTCTAGCCTCTGAAGTCTGTCATCCCTGGTCCAATTCTTGTAAATCTCCTCTGCACACTCTCCAAAGCCTTCACATCTTACCTGTACGTGGTGCCTAGAATTGGTCAGAGTACTCTAGTGGCCGGTGGGGGGGGACAACCAGTGTTTTTGAAAGGGTTGGCATCTTGATAGGCTTCTTTGTAGGTTGCTATTAGCCACCCACATTCCACTGGTGTGTTATGGGCAGGATGAACAGAAGTCTCGCATTGCGGCACTCCTAGGAATTACCAGTGCCATGGCAGCTGTGACTAGTGGCACGGTCCTGATCATCCTGTTCACCGTCACCACCATCTTCCACCTCCTGTGCTGCCCTTCACCCTGGCGGATCTAGAAATGGGCAGGCATCACCCTTCCTTGGCATTAAGGAGACTGGGCAGAGCATTGAACCCTTGTGGCACTTTGCAAGGTCACTAGGACAATGGGTCAAGCGCTCAATCAGTAACCTAGCATCGGTAAAATGGTGCTGCCTTCCCAAGGTGAGAGGTAAGCTCCAAGTGCCTCCTTACGAGCGCCGGAGGTTTTCCTTTGAGTGGAATGAGGTTGGTGAAAACCCTGAAGGTTCCTTTTCTGTGGGAGGAAATTCTCGATCCAAATTGCACCAATTCATTCTGTATGGGGATGGAGTGAAGGTAAGGCTGCTGCTAGAGTGGGCATCAAGTGACATGTCGAAGGGGTGTTTTAGGGTTCCCTATGTAAGTGATCAAAAGGAGAAAAATATAGTGTAAGATGCCTAGTTTGAGCCCCTCACTAACATGAAAACATAAGAAATAGGAGCAGGAGTAGGCCATACAACCCTTGAGTCTGCTCCACCATTCACTAAGATCATGGCTGATCTAATTGTGGCTTTAACTCCACTTTCCTGTCCATAACCCTTAATTCCCTTGTCAATCGAAAATCTGTCTAACTCAGCCTTGAATTTATTCAATGACCCAGCCTCCACTGCTCCCTGGGGAAGAGAATTCCAAAGACTCAAGACCCTCAGAGAAGAAATTCCTCCTCATCATACTAGGTGGGAGACCCCTTATTCTGAATCTATGTCGCCGAATTCTAGATACCCCCAGAGGGAAAATATCTTCTCAGCATCTACCCTGTCATACCCCTTCAGAATCTTGTTTCAATAAAACCATCTCTCATTCTTCTATACTCCAATGAGTATAGGCCCAGCTTGCTCAATCTTTCCCCATTAGCAACTGCTTCATTACCAGGAATCAGCCTAGTGAAACTTCTCTGAACTGTTCCCAGTGCAAGTGTTTCCCTCGTTAAAGAAGAAGACCAAAACTGTACACAGTACACCAGATGCACCCAAGAGCTCTGGAAGGGCGGTTGCAAAAGTACCACTTTTAGATATCAGAGAGTGGGCTATTAAGCGTGGAAGGTAATGGAGAGGTAAGGTACAGGTAGCTGCCCCACTGAGGTCCACGGTTCTTTTCGTGGGGTGGGTTGGAGGGGGGGTGCAAGGGAGCTGGTAGTCAGTGCCAATATCACCTCCCTCCTCTGGCACAAGCACTAATTCTGGATGGTTTAAGTTGGGGGCTGCCAAGGTCTCTGTTTATTCTGCCTTCAATGCTGCCACACGAGCGCATGGGAGTGAATGAGTAAGGTTGGCGTTTCTCTCCTCTGGCTTTATGCCAGGCAGCTGCTGCGGGTGTGTGTGAGTAGCCTTAATTCTGCAGAAATGTAATAACAATAATGTGAAGAAATGAAGTGAGGTTACTTTGAGAAAAATGCTGTGATGTTTACTTCTTACTTCTACTGTCTCTACTCAGTTGCTGAAGGGCATGGGCTCATATGGTTTTATAAAGGACATTACCAGGTAATTTTAGCTACTCACACTGGCTTTGCATTGGATTTACACTAGTTTTAGACTGGCTTTACACTGTTTTTACACCACTGTTGCTGTGCAAATGCAAATGAGAAGACCAGGAAACTTCTGATAACTCCCTCTAGAGGGCGCAGGAAGCGCATCGCTTCTTCTTCCCGACATGGGCAACAATGGAGTAACTCAGTTTGAGCAAATTCTGAGTCTGAATTGCCAATATCACTTAGAAAGGTCCCAAGATGGTTGTTGAACAAGGAACTGGTATGATGCCAGGTGTACTTCTGAATCTGGGGGTTGAAAGGTTTTTGGGGCAAGTTAGAAGGAGTTTTGCTCCAGATCCAACTGTGCTGTACCTGCCCTGGGAGTGTTTGATGGGGACGGTGTAGAGGGAGCTTTACTCTGTATCTAACCCCGTGCTGTACCTGTCCTGGGAGTGTTTGATGGGGACGGTGTAGAGGGAGCTTTACTCTGTATCTAACCCCGTGCTGTACCTGCCCTGGGAGTGTTTGATGGGGACAGTGTAGAGGGAGCTTTACTCTGTGTCTAACCCCGTGCTGTACCTGTCCTGGGAGTGTTTGATGGGGACAGTATAGAGTGAGCTTTACTCTGTATCTAACCCCGTGCTGTACCTACCCTGGGAGTGTTTGATGGCGACAGTGCAGAGGGAGCTTTACTCTGTATCTAACTCCGTGCTGTACCTGTCCTGGGAGTGTTTGATGGGGACGATGTGGAGAGAGATTTACTCTGTATCTAACCCCGTGCTGTACCTGTCCTGGGAATGATTAATAATCCCTAAAATTTAGCGTTCCATTCCATTTCCCTGAGCTAATAACGTGAGAAAAAAAATACCAAAACTAGGAAACATTCACAAAATAATGACAACAGCCCAGTTACCGCAGGTGCAGTGTTTGGGGCTGGTCCATGTATCTCCTTCAGTTTTTACCCATTGCTCCATTGAAAAAGCATGGCCCCTGGGCAGAGTCAAACACAGATCCCGAGTTAAATGCGAGTTGAGATCGAGTTCTTCTCACCTCCCCTCCCCCGTTGCGGTGGCAGTATTGGATGTTTCTCTGAGGAGCTTGCTTCACTGAGCTTGATGTCCATGTCCTTGCAGCCCAGACACCGATTGAGGAGTTCACCCCGACACCAGCCTTCCCTGCACTTCAGTATCTTGAGTCAGTGGATGAGGGCGGAGTGGCTTGGAGGGCAGGTCTACGGATGGGCGACTTCCTGATCGAGGTTAGTGCTTGGTTTCTCTCTTCCTGCGGACTGCATGTGGTTCTTTCATGATTGACAGTGTCAGAGTCAAGTGGACCTTGTAACGATGCTTGGAGTGCGGGCTCTGAGGTTCAAGTGTTTGGTTTTGGGGCTAAATTTGAGCCTGTTCTTTCTGCGAGAGAATCATTCTTATTTGAAAGGGGGAATTTAAAAAAAATTGGTGCCCTCAACTCTAAAAGTTCAATGTACTACTCTCCTTGGATACAGTGGAGGCCATGTTACTGGGCAAGTTGCCTAAGCTGATCAGAGAAGTCAAATTCCACAATAACAGTTTAGACATTTGGAATTGGGAAAAAAAATAGCTGACATCAGTAAAAGTGGCCAAGAACTTCTCTGTTTATCGTTGATAACCTAACCGCCTCACTAGTAATCTATATAGTAACTCCAAACCGACATGGTTCATTTAACTGCCCTCTGAATTAGCCCAAGGAGCCACTCAAAACAATGTAAGGAATACCACACGGACTACAGCAAGTCAACTAGGGCAACTTCTCATCGCTTTGCCAGCGATGCCCAAATCTCAAGAATGAATGAAGAAAAACTTAGTTTAAGGGTTTAATACAATATAAAATTTAAAGATAAACAAGATGCTGGAAATACTCAGCAGGTCAGGGAGCATCTGTGGAGAGAAACAGAGGGCGGGATTTTCCAGTCCCACCCGCTGTAGGAATCATCGCAGGCGGGGTGGAAAATTTGATGGACCAGCCAAAGGGCCATTGACTTTGGACGGGAATTCCCGGCCCCGCTGTGGGCGGGTCCGGAAAATCCCGCCAAGAGTTAACATTTCAGATTGGCGACAGCTCATCAGGATAATCATCAATTTCCAGGCCAAATTTTGGCCTTTGTATTGGTTTTGTGATTCTCTTCCTGTTAATTTGAGAATTGATGCCAGAAGAGATAATGCCAGGGAAAGCGCATCGAAAGGCCAACTCGGTTCACTATTGTTTGTTGAGGAGGAGAACCAGAATCCTCCTCTTCACTGACTGGCTGACGATTCATGTTGCCCGCATCAGGGGACGGTAGCACGATGGTTACGTTACTAGACCAGTAATCCAGAGACCTGGACTAATGCCCTGGAGACACAGGTTCAAATCCCACTATGGCAGCCGTGGGAATTGAAATTCAGTTCCTAAATCTGGAATAAAATGCTAGTTTCACGATCAGGAAGCTACCAAATTGTTGTTTAAAAACCCATCTGGTTCATGAATACCCACCTTTGAAGTAGGAAATCTACCATCCTTACCTGATCTGGCCTAAATGTGACTCCAGACCTACGGCAATGTAATTGACTTTTAGCTGCCCTCTGAAATGCCGTTGCAAGCCACCCGGTTCAAGGCAGCACACCACCATCTTCTCAATGGCAATTAGAGATGAGACAACGAATGCTTTGCTACTGATGCTCACATCCCAAAATCGAAGAGGGAAAAAACAATTCTCGAGGAGCTGGAAATGATGACATGACCAGGCAAGATTGTCTGCAGGCCATAGCTGCATCTCCAATGCAGCTTATCTAATATCTTTCAAACACAAAAGAGGCCATTGTTGGTAATAAATTGGTAATATAGCACTCCGGTGCTCTAGGGGGCGAGCTTCTGCGGTTGTAGCTGAGGTGTGTTGCAGGAGCCATGTGTACTGCGCTGCAGTAACTCACCAAGGCTCTATCGACAGTATCTTCCAACCCCATGATTCTACCGACTCGAAGGACAAGAGCAGCAGATGCTTGGGGATACCACGGGCTGCAAGTTCCCCTCCAATTCATTCACCATTCTGACTTGGAAACATTTTGCTGTTCCATCACTGTCGCTGGGTCAAAAACCTGGAAGTCTCTTCCTAAGAGGATGGTGGATGTTGTAATATGCTGTTATGGGATAGCAGTATGACATCACTAGAAAGGAAGTGTGTCATGCGATCTAGTCTTATTTTTCTTTTGCCTTTGAGCAGAGCACATACACACAGCTCTGCTGCTGATGTCTTCAAGATTTCTACCTATGTATAAATGTTCTCATGTGCCTATTCTAAATAAATGAACTCACAATGCGTTTACACAATTCCTTGTGAGTGATTGATGCTTTTATGTCAGTATAACAACCTGACAGTGGGTGTACCTATGGATTGCAGCAGTTTAAGAAGGTGGCTTGCCAGCACCTTCTTGAAGGCAATTAGGGATGGGCAATAAATGCTGCCAGCAACACTCACATGCCAGGAAAGAATAATTAAAAAAAGATTAAGTAGAGCTCTATTCTGCACTCAATGGTGCTGCACAGTGGGTAGCATTCTCACCTCTGAATTAGAAGGTTGTAGGTTAAAATCCCACTCCAGAAACTTGGACACGCATGCTTTGCTGAATTGCCAGAACAGTACTGAGGGAATGCTGCACTGTCAGAAGTGTCAGTTTTCAACCAAGGCAGCATCCGCCTTTTGAGGTTGATATTAAAGATCCCATGGCACTGGAAGAAGAGCAGAGAAGCTCTCCCTGGTGTCCTGGTCAAGATTTAACCCTGAACTGCCTCTACCAATACAGATTGAGGGTTGAACTAGTTGAGCTATTTAAAGGTGGTTAAAGGATTTGATAGGACAGATGGAGAGAAACCATTTCCTCTCATGGGGGTGTCTAGAACAAGTGGGCACAACCTTGAATGAGAGCTAGGCTGTTCAGGGGTGATATCAGGAAGCACTTTTCATACAAAGGGCAGTGGAAATCTGCAACTCTCTCTCCCTCAAAATTATTTTGTGGCTGTGGAGGTCAGTTGAAAATTTCTTAACTAAAATTGTTAAATTTCTGTTGGGTAAGTATATTAAGATATTTGGAACCACTGTTGGCACAGGGCTTCCTAAAATCCTATGGCATTTTTTTTAACCTACACCAGATGGCCTGTCAATCAAAGCAGTGCAGCATAGTTTTTTGGGATGCTTTATGTTGATGCTTGACTCAATCTCCTTGTGGGAATGCTTTCCATATCCGTTATGTGAATACATTTCTTCTAAGCATCCCTTTATATACTAATCCTGTGTTCACTTCCCATGTCACTGATTCACCAAACTGTGCAAGTAGCCTTTCACTATTTAAAGGAAAAATTTGCATTCATATAGCACCTCTCACATCCAAAGTTCTTCACAGCTGAATTACTTCTGTTGCACCATTGTGTTGTCAACAAATGCAGCAATTAAGTTATACACAGATGTCTGGTGACTTTGCACTGCACCCCCTCCAAGGCCGATATACCTTTTCTAAGGTGTGGTGCCTATGATGGAACTGTGTGCAACAGATTGATAGGGCCAGATTTTTGCGGAGCTGGGAAGCCTCCGTGGACCTTTATAAATGGCAGACAGGACCCGGATGTGGATGACCCACCCGCATTTTTGAAGGATCCAATTTTTGGTGACATGGGGAATGGGGACAGAGTGCGATTCACACATGAGGGAAACACAAACTTGATAGTGCCATTTGAAGGTAGTGCTGAGTTCAAACAGGCCCCATTTTAGCTGGTCCAAGGACTTTAACCCACAGTGTGGGAGTCATGAATTGATGGAGTAGACATAAGTGCATTTGAAGGGCAGGTAATGCCTGTTTAAGTGTCATGATCTGACATTTTTTTTAAAATTCCCCCATAGTTTAAACATAATAAAACAGGCTTAAGCTGTCAGTGAGATTTTTTTTGAAAACAGTGCTGGACTGCTTTGATTGACAGGCCATCTGGTGTAGGTTAGGAAAAAACGTGTTTATACAATTTCAATAAAGCTATTATTATGTCATTATAAATGCTTGGCTGAGTTTAAAAAGCTACAATTATCACAGCAGGGGTTTTGAATTCACAGTTTGATTGACAGTTTAAAGAAGCTATTAAAGAAGTAGTTGTCTGATGTGTGTCCTGACTAAAAGTTTTTTTATAAGAGATTAACCACTTAAGATTTAAAAGCTTTCAGTGAGTTTCATGAATGGGAGTTTTTTTCACTTATTAAATGTGTATGAGTGAGAGCTGTATTAGATGTTAGAAGTGTACATTTTCATCTCCACATGGCTCCTGAGGTCTGCCCATGGTGGATACGAGGTGAGTGGCTATGGAGGTGGCATGGCAGTATGGGGTGGCATGGGGTGGCTGGGGGCATGAGTTGGCATGGAAGTAGCATGGGGATATGAGAGGGCATGGGGGTGGGTGGAGGAATAAGGGGCCATGGATGAGGGTTGGGCATGAATTGATATGGAAGTGGCATGGGGGTATAAGGGGCACAGGGAGGGGTAGGTGGGGACATGAATTGGCATGGATAGTGCGGGTGGGGAGCCAAGGTAGTGTGAGGGGTGTTGGAGTAGAGGACCAAACAGCTTCTAAAACAACTGAGACAAAGTCCCAAAGAACTTCTAATCGGCCTGCCTCGGCACTCACTCGCTTTCACGGATGCCTTGGATCTGCTCCTGTGGTCGGCAGACCCAACGATGCACCCCCCATCAACCCAAAGCAAAAACTGAGTCTAACAGGGCCCTTTAAATTGTGGCAGGCCTGCCCCAACTTCAGCCATCTGCCTCGATAGTGCAATTCCACCCCATAATGCCCATCCCTTTGTATTCTGGACTTAAGGGTCAAGACACAGCCACAAAGATGGACTTTTGTTGAAACTGCCCTATCCCTTAAAGGCTACAGGCAGTCCCTGAAAGAGGGGAAGCTGGGGTAGATGGAAAGATTGGGGCAGTGGTCTAAAGAGGCACAACTGGAACGCATGGGATGACTAGGAATTTGGATGATTTTTAGGATGAAATTTAGGATTCTTGTGCACTCGAGGTGATTGGGGCGGTGTGGAGGGTTGCAGATGCTGCATTCCACAGGGGAATAGCCCACCGATCCTCTCTTGTCAAGGCTCTATCATGGGCAAGGCTACGGAGGGGCATTGCAAAGGGGCCACCTCCAGCATCTGTGAAACCGCAGCCCAGGGAGAGAGGCGGCTTGGTTTTGGCATTCGCTGACGCCAATGAATCTTTGGTTTGAGGCAAGCAGGCGTGCGCTCGGAGGAGAAGCAGATGGCATCCGATTGAGTCAGGCAGCCATGCCGCTCACTCTTGGGGCCCCATCTGTGTGATGGGAGTGTTGGAATACCCTCGCTGTGCTCTGCAACGTTTCAGCTTGCTGTTCCCATACCCACCCTGACAATGAGTAACAGCGCTCTCGGTGGAGCCCAAAGTCAGTCCCTCTCAAAACTGTTCAGTTGGCATGTGGATCACTCCAGGGTCTGTTCAAAGTCAGCAGTTTTATAAAATCCTCAGTCTATTTTCATGACAGCTGCACGCTCATGAGGAATGACTGCTTCAGACTCCACGGGAGTTTTGTGCTTGATGAAGATTTGTTCATCCACCAACTGGTGACTCCAGTTTTTGCTTCTCTCCCTTTCCTCCCTTTCCTGACCCTGGCTGGAGGTTGTTCCTATGGCAACCCTTGAGGAACCCCACCCCACCCACCCCTTTTCTCAGTTTACCATTTTTCCCCAGCCTATAAGATAATTGCAGATGAGGAAGGCCATTCAGCCCATCTCATTCATCAATGCCCAGAGATAACGTTCCCCGCCTCCATTGCAATGTCCAATTGATTCATGGAAGAATCTAGGGACCTCATCTTCATATGAAGAAGAATTTCCTTATATTCATTTGCCTCCTATTAGTTTGGACCCATGTCTTCCAGTCCTACTCTCTAAGTGTAATTTAAAATAAACATCTATCATTTCTATACCCCTAATCGTCTTAAACCTCTACAATATCATCTCCCAGGAACCTCTTTTCCCAGCTGTAAAGTTAGAACAGAGGACAGTGTGTGGCGCAGTGGGTAGTGTTCTTACCTCTGGGCCAGAGGCTTGGTTCAAGTCCCACTCCAGGACTTGATAACCGCAGGTGGTGCATTCATAACGTGACTAAACAGGTTGATTATTGGCTTGTAAATCCTTCCAATACACCTGATGGCAGGTGTACCTGATGGTAAGAGTGCGAGAGTTTCCTGGTCAGCCATACTGCAGAGGGTAATGGCAAACCACTGCAGTACTTTACCAAGCACAATCGTGGACCAATCCAATGGAAGTCCATGGTCGCCAACAGCCTCTTAGGGCCTGGGAACTGAAGGAGGAAGAAAGCTCAAGACACCTTGATCTTTCCTCATAACTCCTGACCTTTGACACGGAGGGTGAGCATTCTTGTGTGTGAGCAGGGACTATTTTACCATGAAGGACACCACTGCCATCCTTACCAGGCCTGGCTGAGATGAGACTCCAGATCCACAGTAATGTGGTTGGCTTTTAACTGCCCTCTGAAATGGCCTAGCAAGCCACTTAGGTGTAGACGGCTCACCACCACCCGCTTGAGGGCGATCAGGGATGGGCACGCTTCTCGGCCTTTTGGCTAAGATCAAGTGTTGCAGGGGCGACACCATGGTCCTGCCAAGGCAAGGTCGGGATGGAAGGGCGATAACCAATCGCAATCCAAATCCATACCGTGGGTTACCTATCACCGTCCGAGTCACGGTGAACCACAGCGACGAAGGAGGATCACCTATGGATCGGGGCTTCTTCACCAGGAGGATCCTGTTGAAGGCGTGCGGCTTCCAAGCTACGGAGATCTTCACCCTGCACGACTCCCGCAAAGGTGGTTATTTCGACGTGACGTTCAAGCAAGTGGCAGACTGCGTCCGGCTCCTGAGGGTGTTCGAGGAGAAGAGAGACCTGCCGGAGATGAAGATCCTGACGGCGGAGCCGCACTTTTCTCTGCCGTTGCAACGGGAACGTGAGGTGATGGTGCATGTGTACAACCCCTTCGTCCCTGTCGCCGACGTGGTCACCTTCCTCACCAGGTACTTCGATAAGGTGGGGAGCGGCACCGAGATTCGAGACGACTTGGGGATCTGGACAGGCAAACGCCTGTTTAAGGTCACGCTAAAGACCGATGGTAAGGGAGCCATTTTCCACCCTCCTTCCAGTTTCGCTATCGGGGGAAACCGTGGCTACCTGGTCTACGCTGGGCAACCCAAGCATTGTCGCTCATGCGGCAAGGCTGGTCATGTGGCGGCCAACTGCAGCGCCTCCCTCTGCAAGATCTGCAAACAGGAAGGGCACCAGACAAAAGACTGCAAACAGACCAAGTGCTGCAACCTGTGTGGCGAGGCAAGTCACCTCTACAGGACCTGCCCCAAACGCTGCCGTACTTACGCACAGGCAGCCAAAGCCGACCACGGGGAAGCAGAAGAAATGTTCCGTGTCACTCCAACCACCAAGGCCCCCAGGGAGCTCAACGGGACAAAGGAGGACACAGAGAGAGACAAGGTGGAGAAAGAGATTGAGGCAACAGAGAGCCAATCAACAGCACTACCCCCTGAACCTTCCAGCCCTCAGGACAGCGAATCAATGGAGGAGGAGGCAGCAGTGGAAAAGCAGCAGGGGGAGTGGCGGACGGTGAAGAACAAGAAAAGTAAGAGGGAGCGAAGAAGAAGCAAAGGCGTTTCCCAGAGAAGCGGCAAGAGGCGTCTCCCATCCGACACGGATGACAAGGGCAGCAGCTCTTCGGATGAGGAAGTGCCAGAGCGGCACCGACAGAAGAGGCGGCAAAGCTCCAGGGCGTTGGAGGACGAGACACCCGAGCTCCAGAAAATTGGAGACAACAAGGAGACCAACGCACCCCAACTTTGCCTGCAACCTGAGGAGGCCAGTGCACCACAGCCCCTGGAATCTGGGAGCAGTGAGGCAATCATCGCACCCCAGCTCCAGGAAGCCGGGAACAGCAACCCCCCAGAGGGGGTGAGTTTTGGAGAAGCTTCTCCAGCAAAGGTCATCTCAAAATCCGCTCACTACGTGAACCTCCAGATGCCACCGGAGCAGAACACGGCCAAGGAGATCTACCTCAGCCCATCCAAAGTGAAGGAATTTGAGCTCACTACGGGTATGAAGGAGCAGACTAAAGGTCTGGGACTCTCAGAGACAGTGGGTTTGGTAGGAGAATAAATGCTTTAATATGGGTTTAAAGATTGTATCCATAAATGTGCGTAGCATTAAATCTACTACGCGATGTGTTGCGACCTTGGACTACCTAGCCAAGGTCAAAGCTGACCTGTTGTTTCTGCAGGAGTGTGCGATACCGCACCTCAGCTCCTACAGGCAATGGTCACGATGGTGGTCCCACGGGCCATCGATCTGGTCGGGCGGAAACGACTCTCGTTCCTCCGGCCTGGGTATTCTGCTGCGGGGAGGCAACTTCACCGTCTCCGAGGTCAAGGAGGTGGTGGGCGGGCGACTCCTGGTAGCAGACGTAATGTACAAGAACGCTCCACTCCGGTTAATTAACGTGTACGGCCCGGCACAAGGGGCTGAGCGGCTGGAGGTTTTTCAGCAGCTCCCACTGCTGCTGGCGACCTCCAGGCCGGTCATTCTGGGCGGGGACTTCAACTGCATCATCGATGCGGCTGGACGATCCGGCAGGGCCGGAAGCAGATTGGACGCTACGTCCAGATCCCTGATGGAAACAGTTAAGGATGCCAAGCTGCACGACGTCTTCAGCAACCCTGCAGACGGAGCGCAGCGTAGATACACCTGGTCGCGGCCAGACGGGTCCATTCGTTCCAGGATAGACTTCCTGTTTGTGTCCCGTGCATTCACAGTCAGATCCACCGACGTCAAGCCGGTGTTCTTCTCTGACCACTGCCTCCTACTGGCGGACTGCCACTTGGAGGAAGACCTGAGGGTGGGCAGGGGGGCATGGAAGCTAAATGTGCAACTGCTGACCCCAGAGAACATTGAGGAGCTCAAGAGGGATTACAAAGGTTGGAGAACCGTGAAACCCCTCTTTGAGTCCCTGACACACTGGTGGGAAGTGATCAAGGGAAGCATCAAGAGGTTCTTCATCCTCAAAGGCACCCAGAAAGCTAGAAAGGAACAGAGGGAAATGTCCCGACTCCAGGAAAAGATGCAGAATCTGCTCCGGCTGCAGTCGATGGGGGTCGATGTCAAGGAGGAGCTCCAAGAGGTGAAGGGCCAGCAAGCCTCGCACTTTGCCTCGGAGGCCTCCAAGATCATCTTCCGTTCCAGAGTCCGCTCCGTGGAGCAGGATGAGACGTGCTCACGTTTCTTCTTCCAAAAGGTACACAGAGAGCGCTCTGTGATCAGCAGCCTGAAGGAAGAAGACGGCTCAGTAAAGTCATCACGGTCCGACATTCTGAGGATCAGCAAATCCTTTTATGCCGGACTGTATGACGTGAAGCCCACGGACAGCACGGCCTCCCAGTCCTTCCTGTCCTCTATCACGGAGGTCCTAGACCACAGTACGCGGGAGAGCCTAGACAAACCGCTAACTCCTGACGAACTGACTAAGGCCCTCGAGTCCTTCGAGAAGAGTAAAACCCCCGGAAGCGACGGCCTGCCGGCGGAGTTGTATTCGGCTCTGTGGGACTTGATCGGCCCAGACCTGCTAGAAGTGTACGAGAGTATGCTCCTGGCCGGCAGCATGTCAGAATCCATGAGGAAAGGCATCATCACCCTCATCTACAAGCACAAGGGGGAAAGAGAGGAAATTAGAAATTGGCGACCCATTTCACTGTTGAATATGGACTATAAGATTCTGTCCAAGGTCATCGCCAACCGGGTCAAATCCGCTCTGGAATTGGTGATTCACCCTGACCAGACCTGCTCTGTGCCAGGCAGGAAGATCTCTGACAGCCTGGCGCTGCTCAGGGATACGATTGCCTATGTACAGGACAGGGGTGTGGATACCTGCCTCATCAGCTTGGATCAGGAGAAGGCCTTTGACAGAATATCGCACACCTACATGGGGGATGTGCTCTCCAAAATGGGCTTTGGGGAGGGAATTCGAAATTGGATCCAACTGCTCTACACTAACATCAGTAGCGCAGTCTCAATCAATGGGTGGGAAACAGATAGCTTTCCGATTAAATCTGGAGTCAGGCAGGGCTGCCCTCTCTCGCCTGTCCTTTTCGTGTGCTGCATAGAACCCTTTGCCGAGTCCATCAGGAAGGATCCGGGCATAAGAGGAGTGACGATCCCAGGCAGTGGAGGCACTCAGGTAAAAGCCTCCCTGTACATGGACGACGTCGCCGTCTTCTGCTCGGATCCGCTGTCGGTGCGCAGACTGATGCACGTCTGCGACCAGTTCGAACTGGCCTCGGGAGCCAAGGTAAATCGTGGGAAGAGCGAGGCCATGTTCTTTGGGAACTGGGCTGACCGATCCTTTGTCCCCTTCACTGTCAGGGCTGACGGCCTGAAGGTGCTGGGGATATGGTTCGGAGGGACCGGGGCATGCGTTAGAAACTGGAAGGAGCGAGTGGCTATGGTGAAAAGGAAACTGGGCATGTGGGAGCGACGCTCCCTCTCCATTGCGGGTAAGAACCTGGTCATCAGGTGTGAGGTACTCTCGCTGTTGCTGTACGTGGCGCAGGTCTGGCCCATTCCACACTCCTGCGCGATGGCGATCACTCGAGCCATCTTCCGCTTTATCTGGAGGTCGAAAATGGATCGTGTCTGCAGGGACGCGATGTACAAGCCTCTAGATAAAGGGGGAAAAAACGTGCCCAACATCGCCCTCATACTGATGGCCACCTTTGTGTGCGGCTGCATCAAGCGGTGCGTAGACCCTCAGTACGCAAACACCAAGTGTCACTACGTGCTGAGGTTCTACCTGTCCCCGGTGTTGCGAAGGATGGGTCTGGCCACGCTGCCGCGGAACGCTCCAAGTAGTTGGACCGTGCCGTACCACCTGTCCCTGGTGGAAAAATTTATGCAGAAAAACACCTTTGACCACAAGTCCATCAGGCAGTGGTCAGCACGTAACGTCCTAGAGGCCCTGAGGGATAAGGAGAGGGTGGACCCTGTGGGATGGTTCCCCGAGCAGACTGTCAAAGTCATTTGGCAGAATGCCTCATCGCCAGAACTTTCCAACAAGCACCAAGACGTAGCTTGGCTGGTGGTGAGAAAGGCCCTCCCCGTCAGATCCTTCCTACACGCCAGGAGTCTCACCCCCTCTGCACGATGCCCTCGAGGTGGCTGTGGTGGGGAAGAGACCGTTGTTCACCTCCTTGTGGATTGTGCCTTTGCAAAGAAAGTCTGGAGAGAGATGCAGTGGTTGCTGTCGAGGTTCATCCCGAGCAGTTCTGTGACACAGGACTCTGTGCTCTACGGGCTGTTCCCAGGGACACACACCGAGACAAACATCAACTGCAGCTGGAGGATCATCAACTCGGTGAAAGACGCGCTTTGGTCTGCCCGAAACTTGTTGGTCTTCCAGCACAAAGAGTTGTCCCCGAACGATTGTTGCGGACTGGCACAATCCAAAGTCCAGGACTACGTGCTGAGGGACGCACTAAAGCTTGGGGCAGCTGCCGCAAAGGCGCAATGGGGAAGGGTCGCTGTCTAAGACCTTTCTACCACAGCGCACCGAGAGACTGGGAACTGTTTAGAGCCCCTCGGGCTGTACAGATCAAAATGAAAGGCTGTAAATGACTGTAATATTGTTTGTACTGATGCACCTGGTGATACATTTTGTAAAAGTTTAACCTGGATTGTACCCTTGTAATGTTGTTTTTGAAATGGTTTTGAATGTGATTGAAGATTTTTATGAATAAAGTATATTTTTACAAAAAAAAAAAAGATCAGGGATGGGCAATAAGTGCTGGCCTAGCCAGCAACACTCACGCCCCAAGAACAAGTAATTAACAAAAAATGATTGAAGGGAAGCTCACTTCATTTGTGGCAGCCGGGTTGATGGAGGGTCTGGTGCACGGCTGGTCTTGGGGGAATGTCGAAGCGATTATTTGGAATGAGCCAGTAGAACTGGTTGTGTGGAGTGAACAAATCACTTCTCCGAGATCAGTTTAACAGAAGCATTATCTGTCCGGATGTGCTGTAAGCCTCCAGCACACACTGTGAGAAACCTCACAGGGAAATCAGGAGAGATCTTTGACTCCGTTTCTTAACTGACTTCAGTCCAGCTGGCTGCTGGATCTGCCAGGTTTTAACCCTCGCTCAAAGAAAATTGAAGAGTTGCAGCAAGTCTGTGAGACAGAAAATGTTGAAATCGACGCGGGGCATATTGAGCCACTTCTAACCCCACCCCCTGCATTTGTATGGTGCCTTTCATAACCTCAAGACGTCCCAAAGCAGCTCACAGCCAATGAAGTGCTTCTGAAGTGTAGTCAAACGTTGTTGGAAACGCAGCAGCCAACTTGTGCACAGCAAGCTCCCACGAACGGCAACGAGGCCTCGCCAGGTGCTTTTATTTGGTTAATGGTAATGAACTGACAGGATAACATTCACTTTTTGAATGCCTGTATGGTTCAGTTCCCTGGGCATGGGTGTGTGCTGGTCAGCTTGTTGTGTGTGGGTGGTGCGGTGGTGGTGGTGGTGCTGAACGGAGGGGATGTAGGACTAGTGGGCCCAATAATATTAAGTGCTTATACTGGCGCTCATTTAATGATGGGCCGCACGCACTTAGTAATGGCGCTCCCTCCGATTCGCTGACTGCAAATAGACAAGATGGCCTCCTGCCTAGGGTCAGGGGTCATTGGCAATAATTTTGACAATGCAGCATTTGCTGCCAGCGCCGCACATGCGGAGTTCGAGTGTGTTACAACATGATGTCATTGCTACACGAGTATGTATTCAGCCAATGATTTAAAATTGTGGCCTCACATTTTTAAGCCCCCAGTGAGACAGAAGCAAATTAAATAGATGATTTGGAGAAAAGCCTCAGATGGTAACCTGTTTCATTAAGCGCGTCGCTTTTCCTGCATATCAACGTTCTTTGGTTTCAAAACGCACGTGCACTATTTATAGAATAATATAGATTCAGTGTGTCTCTGAGGATGACTATGTGAGATCAGGCTGGGACTGGGCGCAGCGGAGTGATGTCATTGGTTTTCTGCGCCTGCGCTGATGGGTATCGGTGGCCATCTTGTGTTGGCAGGAGACACGGTGTACGGACAATGAAGAAAATGTCAAGTAACATTTGCTCCGATTAAGATTAAAAGCCGCTGCACATTTGGAGCCATGTTGTGCACGAGGGAGGTCATTTTATGCTGACGCCTGTGTGAACGTTTGAGGGGAGGGGAGATGGGTGGCTTTTCACCCATGTTTGGCGTAATCATTTTTAACCCTTTGTATGCTATGGGGAAAGGGTTTGCTAGTGAGCCCTCTCCCCAAGGAAAGAAACACAGTCACTCCTGCAAATCTGTTCATATTCACATGACTTGACTTTCTCGTGATCAGGAGATAGCCACAGGTAAGGAGAGGCAGAAATCATTCAGTGTCGCCAGTGGAATAATCCCAGCGAGTTTACTATGTTTTAAAGCCATTAAAAAGCAAAGCAGATTCCATTAACCCTGACTAACCTGCCTTCTCTTTTTCACAAGTGCATCGCTAACACGTTCTTTTTAAGCCTTAAGTATATTACTGCTGGCCCTTCCTTTGCCGTGCAGGAGTCACTCAGCGAGCCCAGAGTCATAGAATTGCTGCAGCACAGAAGGAGACCATTCGGCCTGTCAAGTCTGCACCCGCTCTCCAAATGAGCAATTCACCCACTGCCACTCCCCTGCCTTCTCCCTGTAACCCTGCACATTCTTCCTTTTCAGATAATAATCCAATTCCCTCTTGAACGCCTCGATTGAACCTGCCCCCACCGCCCTCTCAGACAGCACATTCCAAATTCTAACAGCTCACTGCGTGAAAAAGTTCCCCCTCATGTCTCCATTGCTTCTTTTGCCAATTATCTTAAATCAGTGCCCTCTCGTTCTCGATCCTTCCACCAGTGGGGACAGTCTCTCCCCATCTACACTGCCCAGACCCCTCATGATTTTGAATACTTCTTTCAAATCGCCTCTCAGCCTTCTCTTCTCTAAAGAAAACAGTCCCAACTTTTCCAATTTTTCTACATAAATGAAGCTCCTCATCCTTGGAACCATTCTTATGAATCTTTTCTGCGCCCTTTCACATCCTCTCTAAAGTGTGGCCCCCAGAACAGGACGCAGTACTCCAGTTGAGATCAAACAGTGTTTTATACAAATTCAACATAACCTCCTTGCTCTTATACTCTACGCCCCTATTGATAAAGCCCATGACACTGTATGCTTCATTAACCACTCTCTCAACCTGTGCTGCCACCTTCAATGACTTATGCCTGATTAGTGAATCGAAAGGATGAAGGAAAGGAGTTTCAAGAGTGGGGGGCTTAACGAAAAATAAGAGGGGAAGAGACGAAGAGTAGCCCCCCCCATTTGAAGAGCTGATTTTCTTGGCACCTCTGCCATGTTTGTCCATTTGCAGCCTCCTGCACATTTTGATAGGGTCACTCACTCTGACACGTGCACACTCACTTTCTACACACTCACACTGTCTGTTTTGCCCCTGCCCTTTTATCCTCACCCTGTCTGGGACATCCCTATTGGATGTAGTCCCACAGGCTACCACACTTAATTGGCCATTTATCAGGTATGAGTGTTTATTGCAGTGTTCAATAGTTCTATGTTTCAACAAACAAAATGCGCAATGTGCAGGAGACTGTAAGTGGACAAACATGGCAGAAGTGCCATGAAAATCAGTTCTTCGTGCAGGGGGGGAGGGACTACTCTTTGTCTCTTCCTGCACACCCCCCCCCTCCCCCCACCCCCCACCCTCTGTCTTTTGTTAAACTCACACTCTTGAAACTCGTGCTTTCTTTTCCGTCATCCTTCCAGCTCACTAATCAGCCATAATTCATTAAAGGTGACAGGAGAGGTAGAGAGAGCGGTTCTGTGTTTGATCATGAGAGTCTGGTAACTGATCTATGTTAACTGTGCTTGTTTGGTTCAGTCTGAGCGTGGACTCAGAGCAAAGTAAACAGACATCACGGAAGCTACTAGAAACTGAGCTGTAAGCAAGAGTGTAAAACATTTTGTGACTGAGGAGATATTTTAGAACTATTGTAAGTAACCTGCTGCACACTTAGAAACTAGTGTCATCCCTACATTTCTCTGAGAAATATAAAATAAGCAACATTTACAAGTTATTTTTGCAGTGCTGAATCCAATCCGGTCCTCAGCTGGTTTTCAGGTGTGCTCAAGAACCTTGACCTGATTTTCCCAGGGTTGTTATATCACGTCTATCGCTGCCTTAGCTGACTCCTTGCACAATAGTTGTTAAAACTGCCAGACGCTCGAATTCTCAAGGTCATTCTCACTCGCCCATGCTTTAGTCACTTTTCCACACTGCCAATTAGTCTTTGCATTTACACTCGCTCTTTCACTTTCAAAATTCACGCTGGTCCATTCACACTCGATTGTGTTGCACATCTGTACACACTCCCCTCCTCGCACAACCTGTTGCACACTCTGCCTCTCACACACCTTGTCCAACGTTCAAGGCTTTTACTCAGTCTCACATTCCTACACGCTCGCTCTCTTGAGCCTCCATTCTCGGAGAACAGGAGAAGGCCATTCAGCCCATCGAGCCTGTTTCGTCAATCAGTAAGATCATGCCTGACCTGCATCCAAAATCCATCCCCCCAACTTGTCTCCATAACCCTTAATTCCCTTGTCTTGCAAAAATGTATCAACCTCGGATTTAAAATGTCTAATTGAGCTAACATCTACTGCTCTTTCCGGGAGGAAGCTCCACACGTCGACCACACTTTGTGTGAAGAACTATTTATTGACCCCTCTCCTGAGCGGCCTGGCCCTGATTTTCTTTTGCCCCTTTGTCCTAGATCAGGGCTTCCCAAACCCTGGGTCGCGACCCCCCAGTGGGGTCATGAGCTCTGAGGCCATAATGGCGGCTGTGGAGCAGACTCTCCTTTGGGAAAGTCCTGGGACTGGCTCCGAGCCTCATGATACGCGTGTCTTCAGTTTCTTTTCCTGGTGCACGGCTCGCTGGGAGAGGAAGGAACTGAATGTATGATCCATTAGGCCCAACGAGTAAGATAACATTTTTGCAAAATACTTCAAAGACACAGATTTCCGTATGTATAAAATTTACAGCATGAACCTTCGTTTTATTTTGGCAACTGGGGTCACACTCAGCAACTAAAGGCCGTCTCCCCACCCCCAACTCTGCAACTAAAGTCCACCTCCCCACCCCCAACTCAGCAACTAAAGTCCACCTCCCCACCCCCAACTCAACAACTAAAGTCCACCTCCCCACCCCCAACTCAACAACTAAAGGCCGTCTCCCCACCCCCAACTCTGCAACTAAAGTCCGTCTCCCCACCCCCAACTCTGCAACTAAAGTCCACCTCCCCACCCCCAACTCTGCAACTAAAGTCCACCTCCCCACCCCCAGCTCAACAACTAAAGTCCACCTCCCCACCCCCAACTCAACAACTAAAGTCCACCTCCCCACCCCCAACTCAGCAACTAAAGTCCACCTCCCCACCCCCAACCCAACAACTAAAGTCCACCTCCCCACCCCCAACTCAGCAACTAAAGTCCACCTCCCCACTCCCAACCCAACAACTAAAGTCCACCTCCCCACCCCCAACTCAACAACTAAAGTCCACCTCCCCACCCCCAACCCAACAACTAAAGTCCACCTCCCCGCCCCCAACTCAGCAACTAAAGTCCACCTCCCCACCCCCAGCTCAACAACTAAAGTCCACCTCCCCACCTCTAACTGAACAACTAAAGTCCACCTCCCCACCCCCAACTCAACAACTAAAGTTCACCTCCCCACCCCCAACTCAACAACTAAAGTCCACCTCCCCACCCCCAACTCAACAACTAAAGTCTACCTCCCCACCCCCAACTCAACAACTAAAGTCTACCTCCCCACCCCCAACTCAACAACTAAAGTCTACCTCCCCACCCCGCACTCAACAACTCTCATACCCCACCAAATTTTCATCCTGGGGTCACACAAAGCCTGCGGCATTAAAACAGGGGCAAAGCTTGGGAAGCGCTTACTAGCCTTCCCCACCAGTGATAAAACGTTTCTCTCTATCAAATCACCCCTAACCCTACATTATTCCCAGTGAACATAAGGCTAGCTTATGTATTTGCTCCCTGTAGCCTAATCCTGATCACCCGCAAGTCTCAACTGTTGATTGTGGCTTTGTTGAACATTCTTTTCACGCAATCCTTTTTAATTACGACGACTGCAGTATTAAACCGTGCAGCTAAGGCTGAGGTACCTGAGCAAGAATCTCCCCGACCCCCCCACCCCCGCCACCTGCTTGTCTGAGAAAATCCCCACTGACTCGTCGTAGCTCGGAGCCCGAGCAATGTGCCCGTGCCCTAAGTTGAGCGGGTTCCATGTTTCCAAGTCCTCAGTGCTGTTGTTTGTCGTTGCTTTCAGGTCAACGGGCAAAACGTGGTGAAGGTGGGGCACCGGCAGGTGGTGAACATGATCCGGCAGGGCGGCAATAACCTCATGCTCAAGGTCGTCATGGTAACCCGCAATCCCGACATGGAAGAAGCTTCCAGGAAGAAAGGTAGGACGTGCCGGCCGCTTAGAGATACGGGAACGTGGCACAGGGTCAGGGACGCCTTCCACAGGTGAATAGCCAACCTACTGCCTGGGCTCCCACATGAACAGTGGCCGTTCAGGGCCCAGTGATGACATTTGAACTGTACTCCAGTCAGTCAGTGCCTGTAGGATGGGGAAAAGATACGTTTGGATCTGAATTGTATCCGCAGGCATCCCAGTCCGCATCTCAACCAGTGCATCATTTTTTAAGTAAAGCTATTGTTCTTTTGTAGACACCATAGCAGCTCATGCTTGCATAGCAAGATCCCCTAAACAAAGAAGTGATCGGTAAAGGAATGAATCTTGGACTGGACATGAGGACAGTTCTCTGCCTTTCTCTCTTGCTCAGTCAGTCGATCTTATAAATCCACCTGATCAGGGAGGCCTCAGTTTCCTATCCCAGCTAAAGGAGAACATTTTTGGCAGTGCAGCACTCCCTCAGTACTGACCCTTCGACAATATACCACCCCCTGAGTACTGACCCTCGGGCAGTGCAGCACTCCCTGAGTACTGACCCTCCGACAGTGCAGCATTCCCTCAGTACTGACCTCTGATAGTGCAGCACTGCCTCAGTACTGACCCTACAAGAACGCACCACCCCCTCGGTACTGACCCTCCAAAAGTGCAGCACTCCCTCAGTACTGACCCAACAGCAGTGCAGCACTCCCTCAGTACTGCCCCTTCGACACTGAACCAGTCCCTCAGCACTGAAGCTTTGCCAGTGCACCTCTCACTCAGCACTGACCCTCTGACAGTCCAGCACTCCCTCAGTACTTACTATTACAACCAGGATGGGAGGAGTGCACATATGATCCAGCCCCACTACTCTGCAGACTGTACCATTAATTAAAAAGTTTAATTTTTTCACCAAAATAGCTAACCGTCTAGTTCCCTACTGGTGCCCAGAATAAGAGAGTCTTCAACCAGGCTTCTGTCAGTAAACTCAGAACGATTGTTTACTATAAAACGAAATTTTGTTTTAACAAGTTGCAAGTACTGGTTAACACACAATTGTAATCAGGAAGTAGAACTATCTATCTCTTTCTAAAGAAGTCCCCCAGCACACACACACACACACACACACAGACACACAGACAAATAAAGGACAAACAGATAGACTCTCTCTGCAGAGATGGGCTTTCAAAGGTGTGTGTTATAAAATAAAGGATAAAGCTTACAGGGTCTCAGTGCTGTTGACCTGGAGTTCCCTTGTGTGAAGACAAGCCCCTGGACGTCTGGAAGTTCTCACTAGCTGGTCTCAGCTTTGCAGGTCCAAGTGGAGATCAGATACACTCAGGGTTCTCTGGCTACAGGTTGATAGCCCCACACAATTCTAGGCAAGGTAGAGAGAGGGAGCCAGTTAGGGGAGCCTTCCTTGCTCAGCTTGTTCCCCAACAAGACTGCCCTCAAAACCAGCAGGTTCACAGCTTCAGTTTTTTTTCACTCTCCCCCATGTGATTTCCAGCAAGTTACCAACCTTTGCCTTTTCCGGTTCTCCCCCCATCAACGAAAGTGGTTGCTGTTCAAAACAAACAAACAGATCTTCCTCAAGCACCATAAAGGTCAGGTGATTTCTTGGAAGAGGCCTGCTCGTTGACAGTTCCAAGGCGAACTTATGACCTTTTTTCAAAAAAAAGTCACAGGTCAGCCTCCAAACGTCCAGATCATGCCAGATCCTTCCACTGAGTGAAAGAAAAATTCAGTCTCAAGAGATGCGATTCTAACATGCCTCTGCCCTTAAGAGATGAAACACCATTTCCAAATGTGTTTTACTGCAAAGTATACAGAAAAAGATATGTACAACATATAAACAGAATCCAACAGGCACTCACTCAGCCATTTGCTCCTTATCCAGAATCTGTTCAGTTTTCTGACTTTTTTGCTTTCCACATGTTTTTTTGCAAAATTTACATTCTTGGTAATGCATCAGCAGCCATATTATTCTTCCCAGCGATATGAACAATTTTTAAGTTATAAGGCTGTATTAGCAAGCTCCATCAGAACAGTCTGTCATTCTGAGTCTTAAATTTTTCCACAAAAGCCAAGGGATTATGGTCGGCATATACACGAGTTTCTTCATGGCCATGATGGATATATACTTCAAAATGTTTAAAAGCCAGTAACAATCCCAGGGCTTCCTTTTCTACCATAGAGTATCTCTTTTGATGCCAATTAAATTTTTTTAAAAAGTGCCCCATTGGCTTCTCTATGCCCGATTCATCTTCTTGCAATAAGACCACCCCCACCCCCGAATCACTAGCATCAACTGCCACGTTGAAGGGTTTAGCGAAATTAGGGGTGCCTAACACCAGTTCATTGGCTAGAATCACCTTCAGCTTCTCAAAAGCTATCTGGCATTCTCTTGACCGTACCACCTGTGCCTTCTTTTGCAATAAATCCTTTAGTGGAGCAGCTATTGTGCTGAAGTTTGGCACAAATTTACAATAGAAGCCGCACACCTCCAAAAATCCCATGGTTTCCCGTTTAGTTTTAGGGATAGGGAATTCCATCAGAGCCCGTACTTTCACTGTTCTTGGCAACAGTGGCCCCCCCCACAACATGCCCTAAATAATTTACTCACGCTTTCGTGAACTCACTTTTTGCAAGGTTTGTTACTAGACCCACCAACTGTAATTGATTAAATAAGGCTTCCAATTGTTTTGCATGGTCTTTCCACGTGTTGCTGTAAGGCAATACATCATCCAAGTAAACCACGTAGTTAGAAATATTAGTGATCACCTGATTCATTAATCTTTGGATAGTGGCGGGAGCATTTTTTAGTCCGAATGGCATTTCTCGACATTGGTACAGCCCATTTGGCGTGACAAAATCCGATACCTCTTTAGCTCGCAATGTTAAAGGTACTTGCCAGTATCCGTTCAACAAATATATCTTAGTAAGGAACGTGGCACTGCCAATCCTGTCACTCCAGTCTTCTAGACGAGGGCTTGGGTAGGAATCTGTTTTTGTTGCTGCATTAACCTTTCCATAATGTATGCAGAATCTGGTTGACCCATCAGGTTTAGTCAATAGCACTGCTGGAGATCTCCAGCTGCTTTGACTAGGCTCAATTAGGTGATTTTCTAACATATATTGAATTTCTGCTGTCACTTGAGCTTTTTTCTCTGGACTTAAACGATAAGGATGTTGCTTTATAGGGGAAAATTCCCACTACATCCACATCATGCATGGCTAAAGTTGTACATCCTGGTTTGTCCCTACAGATTCCTTTAAATTCTGTAAGTAACCTTACTAGATCCTCTCATTTTGCTACCTCTCAAGTATGAAAATATGGTGTTTGACTGTCCTAATATTTCAGCATTAGCTAACCGGATAGTGGGAAGTTCGATTTGTGGGCTGCCTCAATCTCCTTTGCTTCACTCTCACTGTCCCTTTTGTCCTCCACTGTCGTTACTACCTGGCATACCTGCTCCTTTTTATCTTCCTCCCTATGATAGTATTGATATGACAGCCGATTCTTTTTCCTGTGATCTGGGGTGTCTATCAAATAATTTACTTTACCAACCCTCTTGATTGCCCTGTATGGGCCACTGAAATGTGCTTTCAGAGGTTCCCCCATAAAGACACTAACACAAACACTTCATCCCCAGGTCATAGCTTGCTTATCTGTCCATTCCTTCGTCTTTGTTTTGAGAAACCTTAAGATGTTCTTGAGCCACTTTTCAGGCTCCCATGAGCCATTCCTGGAACACGGTCACATAATCTAACATAGAAGATTCGTCCCTCTCTCCTAAAAACTTGTCTTTGATTAATTTCAGAGGACCTTTTATCTCATGTCCATAAATTAATTCAAAAGGGCTAAAACCAGTATGTTCATTTGGTGAATCTCGGGTAGCCGATAAAAGAAAATCCAGTCCTTTGTCCCAATCATGAGGATGTTCATGACAATATGCTTTAGTCATTGTTTTGAGGGTTTGATGGTACCTCTCTAAAGCTCCCTGTGTTTGTGGATGATACACTGTGGACTCTAACTGTTTTATACCCAAACTACTCATTATGTTTTGAAAGATTTTAGACATAAACTTGGACCCTTGATCTGACTGGATCTCCACCGGTAACCCATATCAAGTAAAACATTGGGTTAGCTTTTCCACTTCTACCTTAGCTGTCATTGTTCTTAAAGGGATGGCCTCTGGAAATTGAGTTGTCAAACCCATAATAGTCAGGATATACTGGGGTCCTGCTTTCATTTTTGGTGATGGTCCCATACAGTCCACTAACACTCAACTAAACAGCTCCTCAAAAAATGATGTGGGAATTAAGGGTGCTGGTTTGATTGTATGTTGTGGTTTTCCCTACCACCTGGCAAGTATGGCACAATTTACAAAACTGGCCAGTAAAAATGCTGAGTTTTCCCTATCGCTACGTGACCTGCATGTAGGAACTTCATGTGCTATCTATAATATCTCTACGATATTTGGACGGTACCACTACCTGATGAACAACCATCCACACTTCGTCTGCTGGTCTGTGAGGAGCTCTCCACTTCTTCATTGCTATCCCCTTTTTAATATAATAACATTCTGAAACTTCCTCGGCCTCAGCTTCAGTTTGGGCTGATGGTGTCACCTTACTTAACTCCGGATCGGCTTGTTGAGTCCCAGCCAGAGAAGATTTATTAAACATCACTTTTGGACTAAGCCTTTAAAGGAAGTTTCAGCTAACCAAATATCTGTTTGTGGTATCACTTTTACCTCCGATGATGTACTTTGCTTACCCATTACTCGGGTCATCACACATGAAGGAAAAATTCCTGGAATCTTTTCCTGTAACTGCTCCATCCCTTGGGCTTTCTGTAATTATGAGAGAAGCTACTACCTTCGCTCCGGCTAAATCATTTCCCAGGAGTAAATCAGTTCCATCTACGGGTAACTGCTGAACGACCCCTACTGTCACTGTCCCAGACATTAGGTCACACTCCAGGTGCACCTGGTACAAAGGTACAGGTATATACTCCCTGCCAATACCATTTATTAAAATTCTGGTTTTTAATGTGCTCTCTGGTGGAAAAGTTATGGCTTTCCCCAGCAAAGGTGTCTGAGTGGCTCCGTATCTCTTAATATGATTATAAGTCTAGCTATCTCATTTAAGGGGTAAGGGGTTACTATTCCCCTTGACAAAAATCCTTTATAACTCTCGTGCATCTTATTCACTTATCCTGAACTCACAACAGTGCTCACACTCAGTTTCACAGCTGCAGTTAACGCTACAACTTGATCTGTTGTACTTTCAGTCAGGGTCCCTTTTCCTAAATCACCCTTACATACCCCAGTAAGTCCTATTGACTTCTCAAGCAACTTCCAGCAAATATGTCCCACCTTGTCACGATGGGAACACTCAGGCCTTCAAATCTCACTTCCACCCTCAGCACCTTCCTTTCTGATCTGAGGAGGAGTTTCTTGGGAATTCCCAGCTTTTCCTTCTCTTCCCTGACTACATTCCTTTCTTTCACCTTCCCACCTTCTATCCTTCTCGGGTTTGTGGGGATGATGGAAAGAGGCTTTAGATTTATGGACCAGCTCATAATCATTAGCCATTTCTGCTGCTTGTCTATCTGCTTTAACCCTCTGGTCTTCAACATGGGTTCTAACAACTGGAGGAAGCAAATTTTTAAATTCTTCCAGAAGAATTATTTCCCTAAGAGCTTTGTACGTGGCATCTACCTTTAATGCCCTTATCCAACAATCCAAATTACTTCGCTTTACCCTCTCAAATTCAATACAAGTCTTCCCAGGATGTTTCCTTATGTTCCGAAATTTCTGCCTGTACGCCTCCGGGGCCAACTCATACACTCTAAGAATAGGCATTTTCACTGCATCATAATACACAGAAACCTCTTCTGACAGTGAAGCATATACCTCATGAGCTCTACCTACTCTGTAAGAACAATGTCCAGATTGGTTTTGGCCATTTCGCTTGCTTAGCTACTTCTCAAACGAAATAAGGAATGCCTCTACATCCTTTTCCTCAAACTTTGGGAGAGCTTGTACAAAGTTAAACATCTCCCCACTGGCCTTTGGGTTGGAGGTGGTTGTTTCACCACCAGAACTTTCCTCAGCATCTGAGGCCTCTCTTTTAAATTGTAGCCTTTTAAGCAGGTATTACCTTTCTCATTCCTTCTCCCTTTCCTCCCTTGCTAACTGCTCTCGCTGGAGGTCAAGTTTTCGCATTTCCAATTCTCGTTGAAATGCTTTCTCTTTTTGTCATTCTTCTCGTTCCCTTGCCTTTTCCTTCACCCAAAATTCCAATTCCAACTTCTTCTGTTCTAACTGAAACTGTGCCCATGTAAACTCATCTTCTTCTGATTCTAAAAGTTCCTCTGGTTCTTTCACTTCCATTTTCAGCTTTTTAGCCACTAACCTTCAAAGCTCTACTCTCTTAGCTCTCGTTCTAATTTCTATCTGTAACTCCTCCACCACACTCACCAAACGACGGTTAATATTATTAAAGAATCATAATTTAACCCAGGCTGTTTCAAAAACTCACTTACATCAAAGGTAGCCATTTTAGTCTACAAATGTATAAGAAACCCAGTCTCTGTCCTTTTATCCCTTAGCAATTGCTGTTATTCCGCGTCTGATCACCCGCTGTGCACTTTCAAATCCCACAAGAGCCCCCAATTTATGTTACGACCAGGATGGGAGGAGTACGTATATGATCCAGCCCCACTACTCCACAGGCCGTACCATTAATTTAAAAGCTTAATTTTTTCACCAAAATAGCCAATCGTCTATTGCACCTACAGGTGCCCAGAATAAAAGAGTCTTCAACCAGGCTCCTTTCGATAAACTCAGAACGGTTGTTTACTATAAAACGAAACTTCGTTTTAACAAGTTGCAAATACTGGTTAACACACAATTGTAATCAGGAAGTAGAACTACCTATCTCTTCCTAAAGTTGTTCAAAACAAACAACCAGATCTTCCTCAAGCACCATAAAGGTCAGGTGATTTCTTGGAAGAGGCCTGCTCTTTGACAGTTCCAAGGTGAACTTATGACCTTTTTTAAATAAAACCCAGGTCAGCCTCCAAATGTCCAGATCACGCCATGTCCTTCCCTTTTGTAAAAGAAAAAATCAGTCTTGAGAGATATGATTCTAACATTACTGACCTCCGACAATGCACCACTCCCTCAGTACTGACCCTCCAGCACTGAACCACTCCCTCAGCATCAACCCTCTGGCAGCGCAGCACTCCCTCAGTACTAACATTCCGACAGTGCAGCACTCCCTCAGCACTGACACTCCGACAGTGCGGCGCTCCCTCAGTACTAACATTCCGACAGTGCAGCACTCCCTCAGCACTGACACTCCGACAGTGCGGCGCTCCCTCAGTACTAACATTCCGACAGTACAGCACTCCCTCAGTACTAACATTCCGACAGTGCAGCACTCCCTCAGTACTAACATTCCGACAGTGCGGCGCTCCCTCAGTACTAACATTCCGACAGTACAGCACTCCCTCAGTACTGACATTCCGACAGTGCAGCACTCCCTCAGCACTGACACTCCGACAGTGCGGCGCTCCCTCAGTACTGACATTCCGACAGTGCAGCACTCCCTCAGCACTGACACTCCGACAGTGCAGCACTCCCTCAGTACTGACCCTCCGACAGTGCAGCGCTCCCTCAGTATTGACCCTCCGATCATGCATCACTCCTTCAGTACTGGCCATCGGACAGTTCATCACTCCTTCAGTCCTGACCCTCTGGCAGTGCAGCACTCCCTCAGTACTGACCCTCTGACAGTGCAGCACTCCCTCAGTATTAACCCTCCGACAGTGCAGCACTCCCTCAGTACTGACCCTCCAACAGTGCAGCACTCCCTCAGTACTGATCCTCTGCCAGTGCAGCACTCCCTGCACACCGACCCTCCGACAGTGCAGCCCTTCTTCAGTACTGACCCTCCGATAAAGCAGCACTCCCTCAGTACTGACCCTCCGACAATGCAGCACTCCCTCAGTACTGACCCTCTGACAGTGCAGCGCTCCTTCCATACTCTGTTGGACCTGCATTATGTGCTCAGGTTTGTGGAGTGGACATCTGAACTCACAGTGGCAGCCATGTCAGCAAGTGAACTAAGCTGACACATACACTGTCAGTGCTCAAAAGCACAACACGATCCAAAGTGCACACAGGGAAAATATCTTTCCCTCTCGCACAGTCAGGTTACCAACTCTGTTCGGCTAGATTCCTGGAGCTTTTATCACAGGATAAAACCTCGTTTTGGCATTTGCCCCGACATGCTCTCCTGCCATTTGTCCCCCCAACATGTCCATCATCCTGGAGCCCTGCCCACACACTCCTACCACTGGTTTCCATTATCCAAGATCCCCACCATCCCACAGCCAATCAGAAAGTGAAGAAACTCTTCACTACTTGATTGGATGATTATTCAATGCGTATCAAACTGCTTTTACTGAATCACAGAATCTTTACAGTGCAGAAGGAGGCCATTGGGCCCATCGAGTCTGTGCTGGCTCTCTGAAAGGGCATTCCACCTAGTCCCACTCCCTTGCCTTATCCCTGTAACCCTGCACATTCTCTATTTTCAGGTAGCAATCCAATTCCCTTTTGAATACCTCAATCAAACCTGCCTCCACCACCCTTTCAGGAAGTTTATTCCAGGCTCCAATCGCCCTCTGGGTGAAAAAATTTTTCCTCACATCATATTTACTCCTTTTGCCAATTATTTTGAATCTGAGCCCTCTAGTTCGTGATGCCGTCTTGAGGTGGGAACAGTTTCTCACTATTTACCCTGTCCATATCCCTCAGGATCTTGAATACCTCTGTCAAGTCTCCTCTCAGCCTTCTTTACTCCAAGGAAAACAGACCCAACCTCTCCAACCTATCCTCAGAGCTACAGTTCTTTATCCTGGGAATCATTCTTGTAAATCTCCTCTGTGCTCTCTCCAATGTCTTCACATCCTTCCTTAAATATGGTGGCCAGAACTGGACACAGTACTCCAGATGAGGCCTGACTAGTGCCTTATACAAATTCAACATGACCTCCTTACTCTTGTACTCAATGATCCTATAATAAAGCCTAATATACTATATGCTTTATTAACTGCTTTCTCAACATGCCCCGCCATCTTCAATGACTTATGTACATATACACTGCAATCCCCGTGTTTCTGCACCTTCTTTGGAGTTTCTCCCTTTAGTTTATACTGTCGCTGCACATTCTTCCTGCCGAAATGAATCATCTCACACTTCTCTGCATTGAACTTCATCTGCCACTTGCCTGCCCAATTCACCAACATGTCTATGACCTTTTCAAGTTCAAGACTATCCTTCAGTTGACAATGCTTCCAATCTTCATATCTTCTGCAAATTTTGAAATCACGCCCTGCACCCCACAGTCTGGGTCATTAATATATATCAGGAAGAGCAAGGGTCCCAACACTGACCCCTGGGGAACTCCACTACAAACCTTCCTCCAATCTGAAAAACAACCATTTACCACTGCTCTCTGTTTCCTGTCACTCAGCCAATTTCTTATTAAAGTTTTAGATTTGCTTTTATTTTTATTCCCATATCTGACATTTTTTTGTAACTAATAAACAAAAGTACTCAAAGAATTGATTTTAATGCCCTGGGATTCCAGGCTCAGTATTTGCTCCTGGCACTACCTTGGGGATCCTATCTTCAATTTCTGGAGGGTTGCCAAGCCTGTTTCAGAGCCTTATTGTGCTGTTTGCTTCCTAAATATCATGGAAAATTTGCGCCATTTGGAGGCCATTCAGTCCATTGTGCCTGTACTGACCAATAAAGAGCTAAACAGTCTAATCCCACCTTCCAGCTCTTGGTCAATGGCCTTGTAGGTTATGGCACTTCAAGCACATATTCAATTATTTTTTAAACACAATAAGAGTTTCTGCCTCTACCATCCTTTCAGGCAGTGAGTTCCCACCCCCACCACCCCTGGGTGGAACGAAATTCTCCTCTGATTGCCTCTGATCCTTCTGCCAATTAGTTAAAATCTAAGTCCGTTAGCTATTGACCATTCTGCTCATGGCATAGCTCCTTCCCATCCTCCCTATTTTGGTTCCTCGTGTTGCGGTATAACGATGAGACCATTCAAGTCTGTGCGTTTCCAGTAAGCAAAGGTTTTATTCAAGCATATGCTGGGAGGACACAGCCTGGTTCTACAGTGTGTCCCTCTGATACAAAGGCTGCGTAGCATATCTATATCTTTTAGTTATCACATTTCACTCTACTGTCCAGTACAACCTCCAGTCACATACCTAATGAGCAGAGTTATTCAGGCTGCAGATGTCTCTGTTATTTCACTGGGAGGCTGGGAAATGCCTCAGTTCTAACGTCTTCCAATCTGTGCTTTTATCGCCCCAACATTTGTTTGCCCATCCTGTGACGGTCATTAAGTTTTAAGACTTATGATTGTTAGTTGGATTCCCACAGTACCACACCCAACATGCCTATGTGTTGGCTATATTTCCCATCATGCTTAGAGAGAACTCTAATAACTTCATTTGTCTCTTCTAAAGCTATTAATACATGTCCATCCTAATCAGTTACCCCACTTCACTCAGAATTGTACACAACTCCGTTAAATCTCCCCTCAGCCTCCTCTATCTCAAAGGTAAACAACCCTAGACGACCCAACCTTTCCCCACCACGAAAATTCTCCAACCCTGGCAATTTCCCCTCCGTAAATCTCCTCTGCACCCTTCTCGAGTGTGACCACGTCCTCCCTGCAACGTGACACCAGAGTGTTTGCTCAGTTTCCCAGCCCTCGCGGGACAGTGTCCGATATCATGGTGATCGGGTGAAATGTTTTCTGTTTCAGTCACGACGCAGACGAAGCGGCTCACTCCGCCCGCCATCGCCCTGCGCTCAAAATCCATGACCTCTGAACTTGAGGACCTCGGTAAGCATTTAACTCTCTCTCTACGCGACGTACAGGTAATAACGGTTTGCTTGCTTTACAAGTTCACAGCCAACGATGCCATCCTGGAAACGCAGCATGCCCCCCACCGGGTAAGAGACAAAATGGCTTCGGGGTGACACGGATAAACGCCCAGGGCAGGATTCTCCATTCGTCGGGAGGGCAGGGCGGGTGGGCCCAGGAACGGCCAGGAAAGGGTCCGCCACCTGCAATCATCCTCCCGACCCCGAATTCACACTGGCTGGCCAGTTAACAATGAAACGCTCAGCGCTGCTGGGGTGGTGGGGGCGGGAGGAGGGCGAGCGTGGAAGTCTGCGCATACGCGGGGGGTAGGGGGAGGGGGGAGTTTGCGCTGATAGCTCCCTGAGGGCCCAGAGCTGCCTCAGGGAGCTGAAGAATTGTACAAAGGAAAAGAATAATTTTAGAAATGATACAAACATGTCCCCACATGTGACTCAGTCACATGAGGGGGGACGTGTCTAAACTGAAGTTGAAAATTTTTTTCTGATTTTTAAAAAAATATATACTTACCGTTGGAAACCTCTTCCCATCTGTGGATGAGGTTTTGTCAAAAATGCAAAGGCCGCTTGGCCTAGTTGCCCGCCTGCCAACCAAAAGATCGCGCGATGACATCGGGGACGCTCGCCCGATGTCATCGTGTGTGATTTTACGCCCGATTGGGTTGGGTGCGTGCCCGCAGGACATTAAACCCTGCCCCTGGTGAATTTGTCTGAGGTTACTCTGTCTTACCTGAACAGAACAATAATCCGATTATGTTCCTGCTCCCATTCTGTGGCTACAAGAGCAGGTCAGAGGCTGGCAGCAAGTACCTCACCTTCTGACTCCCCAGCGCCTGTCCACCATCTACAAGGCACAAGTCAGGAGTGTGATGGAATACTCCCCACTTGCCTGGATGAGTGCAGCTCCCACAACACTCAAGAAGCTTGACACCATCCAGAACAAAGCAGCCCACTTGATTGGCACCCCATCCACAAACGTTCATTCCTTTCACCACTGACACACAGTAGCAGCAGTGCGTACCATCTACAAGATGCATTGCAGGTACTCACCAAGGCTCCTTAGGCAGCACCTTCCAAACCTACAACCGCTGCTATCTAGAAGGGCAGGGGCAGCAGATAGATGGGAATACCAACACCTGGAAGTCCCCTCCAAGCCACTCACCATCCTGACTTGGAAATATATCGCCGTTCCTTCACTGTTGCTGGGTCAAAATCCTGGAACTCCCTCCCTAATAGCACTGTGGGTGTACCTACACCACATGGACTGCAGCGGTTCAAGAAGGCAGCTCACCACCACCTTCTCAGGGGCAACTAGGGATGGGCAATAAATGCTGGCCCAGCCAGCCCACGTCCCATGAATGAATAAAAAAAGTGTTAAAAAGCAAAAGTAACATTTCTGGGCCACGGTTCTCACTCCTGATCTCAATCCTCTGCCCAGGCACTGCAGGGTGACCTTGGGCCAGGGCGACATCTGGCACAGCGACAGGGTTTGTCAACTCTGGTCAGGTGATTTCTGGAGGTTTCGTCACATGACCACTTGCCCGCCCCCTACACTCAGGCCATTGGTCCATCCTCCTCGCGCCTCACAGCCAATTAGAAGACCCCGATTGAATTCACCTTGATTCTCAATCCAGTCCACTTTGTTCCCCCACCTCCAATATTTTCAAAACTAATGCTTGAAAGAAAATTAATATTTTTAATGCCGCCATAATCTTTCTCCTGCATGTTGTTGCGCGTAGAAGGATCCAGGAGATTAATTTTCAATTTTTGGAAACCCAAGGGCAATTATCAGGTAGATTTTTGATCTACAAGGGAGTCGAGGGCTTTGGGGTCAGTCGGGGAAGTGGAATTGAGGCCACCATCAGGTTAAAGAATGGGCCGCTTCGGCCAGCTGAGAGCAGCCGGCCTCCCCTTTTTGAGAGCGTAACCTTATGAGGCGGCTAGGAGGATAAAATGAGGTAAACACTTTCATCTCGAGAAATCACGTGCGTCGAAACAAATAACCTTGAAACAGCCGAGAGGGGGAGCCTGAGGGGACGATGTGATTGAATTTTGCTTTTCTCTATGTTTGTTAAAGCAGTTCAGTGATTTCTCACAATTTTGTTCCGTGGTAGAAGGCTTCTGATTCGCTTATGACTAGGCCACAGCCTAGCCCGGCAGTTGAGGGGCACGGAGACAGGGAGATTACTAATTAATTCACATACAGCTGGAGCAGCGAGATAAGCCTGGCTTGAGTTGGATTTGAGGCGCTTTTTTTTTTTCATTTGTCGAGCCTTTGAATCATTTGTGTGGGAGATGGCTGGTGACAATCCCCAGAGCACTGGGGGAGGGTCAGCTTGGCAGGGAAACAGAATGAAAGGAATAACTCTTCCAGTCCAGTTTGTTTTCTATCTTCACCATTCTGGGGAGTGGTGGGAAAGTGTTGGAGGGATACGTGGGCTGCTTATCAACCTGTTGAAGCGCGCGACGAACATTACCTCCGTGGCCAACAAGTCCCGAACTGGAAATTGAACCTGGAGCTTCTGGCTCAGAGCCAAGGACTACACCACAGAACCTTAACTCGGGAAGTAGAGTTCGATAATCATCCATTAGGTGAAGAAGATTTGTTCGGTCTGGAGGAATGTATTGAAGAGTGTGTCTCACCCGCAGGTCCCTTCTTAACAATCAGATAGAAAGCACCAGCAGGAAAAAACTGTTCAGATCAGTACTCTTATTTCCCAGTTTTTAACTGGCCTTCCATTTTAAGGTATACAAGACCAGTTCGGACCAGTACTCTTATTTCCCAGCTTTTACTATTTTTTCCCTTCTCGGTAGGTGTTTCCTTATTTCACTCTTGAAAGGTCTGGTACTCATTTTTAGAACATGCCCCTCCGCCCCCCCCCCCCCAGTCTTATGCTCCCCAACCAGCATAAATAGTTTTTCTCTATTTACCCATCTGCTCCCCTTAACACCCTGAAAACTTTGATCAAATCACCCCTTGCTCTTCTAAATCCCGGGTATTGCGACCCTAGTTTTTGTAATCTCTCCTTGTAAATTAACCCAGGTATCATCCTGCCTTAGCGGCAAAATAATAGCTGCTTCTGTCCATATGAATGTTTATTCTGCTATGAGCAATGCCACAGGAGACCTGCTGGTAAAACCAAAACAGAGTACCCGGAAAATACAACTGATGAGGTTGAATGAGAGCCTGCATTAGTTTGAAAGCAACATTATGGAGCTGAGGGGAGGTTAGTACCTACATATAGATGAACTTACTTGTGAATTAGGAGCAGGAGTGGGCCACTCGGCCCCTCATGCCTGCTGCACCATTTGATAAGATCATGACTGATCTGATTGTGGCCTCAACTCTACTTTCCTCTTTACCCTCCATACCCTTTGACTCCCTTGTCAATCAAGAATCAATTCTTTTAACCTCTAATCTTAGCTGGTTTTAGTGAGTTTAGCTCCTGGAGTTATATTAGGCACAAGATATTTACCACCAATCAGAGATATTCATGTGGATGAGTCTATCTCCCTGAAGGTTCTGATGGTGGGGTCTGCCTGATTAAAATATCAACCTCTGGCAGAATTTTCTTAGGAAATATTAAAACCCCCTTTATCCTTTCCCTGCGCCCCACCAATTCCGGCCTCTTGCACATCCCCGATTCCCATCACTCCACCATTAGCGGCCATGCCTTCAGCTGCCTGGGTTCCAAACACTGGAATTTCCTCCCTAAACCTCCCATCTCTCTGTCTGTCTCTCTCTCTCTCTCTGTCTCCTCCTGTATGACAGTCCTTAAAACCCACCTCTTTGACCCAGCTTTTGGTCACCTGTCCCTTATATCTACTTATGCGACTTGTTGTCAAATTTTGTTTGACAGTCGCTCCTGGGAAGGATCTTGGGCGCGTTTTACAATATTAAAGGTGTAATAAACTTCCCCACCGCCCACTTCTTCTAACTTGACCAGGCCGCAGCCTAGCCTTTTTTTTAAAGGGATAATTACAGACAAACCTTTGGCTAGATAGTGTGGTCGTTTAACTTCTAAACCGACTGAAATTGTTTTTTCTTCCCCCTCCCCCACAGCCTCCCCCTGGAACAAGAAGGCCGGTGAGTGATCGACATGTCACACGGAAAACACGCTTACTCTTTTCAAACAAAAAGGCTCTGTCCGCAAATATGTCGCTGACCCGTAACCTCCAAAAAGCCTTTAAAGCCCTCACCTCCTTCACTCGAGCAGTGAAGCCAGAGGGAGGATGGGGATTCTGAATCAGGCCTCAGAAAGGACCTGAGACCTGAAGGACAGTAACAGTAGGCCAAAGTCCTGTGTTGTATGAGGATTTGGGGAGAGAGGTTTGATGGGATGAAGGGGTTGTCTTATGCGGAAAGGCCTGTACTCACTGGAGTTCAGAAGAATGAGAGGTGACCTCATTGAAACAGATAAGATCCTGAGGGGACTTGATAGGGTGGATGCTGAGGGGGTGTTTTCTCTCTTGGGAGAATCTAGAACTAGGGGGGACACTGTTTCAGAATAAAGGGCCTCCCATTTAAGACGAAGATGAGGTGGATTTTCTTCTCTCAGAGGGTCATGAATCTTTGGAATTCTGTACCCCAACGAGCGGTGGAGGCTGGGTCATTGAATATATCCATGGCTGAGTTAAACAGATTTTTGATTGACAAGAGAGTCAAGGGTTATGGGAGACAGGCAGAAAAGTGGAGATGAGTCCAAGATCAGATCAGCTGCTATCTTATTGAATGGCAGAGCAGGCTCGAGGGGCTGAGTGGCCTACTCCAGCCCTTTATTTCTTATGTGTCTTTATATTGCTCCAGCATCCTCATTCTCAATGTCCCCACCTTTCTCCCCCTTACCCAAAGCAGTATGGTAAGTAATTTGATACGTATTTATAAAAACAGAAAATGCTGGAAAATCTCAGCAGGTCTGGCAGCATCTGTGGAGAGAGAGAGACAGAGTTCACGCTTCGAGTGTGTATAACTTGAAATGCTAACTCTGTTTCTCTCTCCACAGATGCTGCCAGACCTGCTGAGTTTTTCCAGCATTTTCTGTTTTTATTTCAGATTTCCAGTATCCTCAGTGTTTTGCTTTTATGCTACGTGTTTATGTTTGTGCTGAGATTTAAAAAAACTAATGAGGAATTGACCAAGCTGCTCATTTCAGCTCACACCTGAATTGGGAAATTCTGAAAGCTCAGAATCTATCTGTAGGCAAGATACTAATCAGAGAGCTGGTTTGGTACAAGTGGCCTTTTGGCTGAGGGTCTGACAAGCAGAACATTGAGTTATACCATTGTCTTTGTTCAGAAACCACTTTGACAGCACCTTCCAAACCCGCGACCTCTACCTCCTGGAAGAACAAGGGCGACAGATGCATGGGAACACCACCACCTGGAAGTTCCCCTCTGAGCCACACACCACCCTGGCTTGGAAACATATCGGCCGTTCCTTCACTGTCGCTGGGTCAAAATCCTGGAACTCCGCCACATGGACTGCAGCGGTTCAAGAAGGCAGCTCACCACCACCTTCTCAAGGGCAATTAGGGATGGGCAATAAAAATGCTGGCACAGCCAGAGACACCCACACGAATAAATACATTTTTTTAAAATGCATTGGAAGATTTTCATCTTTTCCGATGGTGGTTGGAGAAACAAATCTAATTTTAGTGGCAGGACTTGGTTTAAATTTTGCCACCAATCTTGGGTAACGTTGTGCACCAATCATCACTGCTTCACCAACTGAGAGCACCTCCCTCCTGGAAGTTCTTAAATTGGGTCACAGCCAAAAGCCAGTACCTCACCCCCTCAGTGGTTCACTCCCTAGAGAGGCTGTGCCCTGTGCAGTTTCAGATGCCCCTCTTAAGGAGAGGCCAGAGGCCTCCTATGAACCCATAATGAACTTGGCTACGTGGCCCCTAACCTGCTGTCGATGTGTCCCTTTGTGTCTTTCAGATTACGAGCCCCAGCAGTCCACCGAGAAGAGGCGGAAGGTTTATCAAATGGCATTAAGTAAATAGTCGATGCTACCTTTCAAAATAACGCACCGTAGTACTGGGGAGATCAAAGGTCAAGCTCGGAGTTGTGTTCAAGCAGAGGGGGCGTCTTTAAAATCCAAATCAGGAAATGCAGAGAAAACTGAAAATGGGCTGTCACTCACAACATTTTGGCTGCACTGTGACAGACCTGCCGTCTGCATCCAGAACGTGATTGTTGCTGGAAAGGGGGACATCTTCCCGAAGCTGTTTGGCTTGCGCTCATCAGGAAAAATGCAAATTGCCAAATTTCAAATCATCGCAACAATTTATGCTACAGGAGAAAAGGGTGTTTGGTTGGCAAGTCGACTCTGATTGGCTGAGGTGCTGCCAATTTAGGATAATCAGCTGAGCTCGAAACCTGGTTCATTGGCACCTCCTCCGACCGAGACACACCCGCTCACTCCCTCAGACTGAGACACCCCTGCACACTCCCTCAGACTGAGACACCCCCGCACACTCCCTCAGACTGAGACACCCCCGCTCACTCCCTCAGACCGAGACACCCCCGCTCACTCCCTCAGACCGAGACACCCCCGCTCACTCCCTCAGACCGAGACACCCCCGCTCACTCCCTCAGACCGAGACACCCCCGCTCACTCCCTCAGACCGAGACACCCCCGCTCACTCCCTCAGACCGAGACACCCCCGCTCACTCCCTCAGACCGAGACACCCCTGCTCACTCCCTGTCTGATCCAGACATTCCCCCTCACTTCCTCTCAGACATACAGACACAGCCCCTCCCCCTACCCCGTAGACCATAACAAAAGCCTGTACCCCCACCGCCTCCCAAACACAGCACCCTCGCCCACTCCTGCTCCCAGGCTGAGAACAGAGTGGACGGGATATATCCGATCCCGCCAGTGACGGGCATCTTCATGGGCAGGATGGGAAAATTCGGAGAGCTGCCAAAAATCAATTGACGTTGACACACAGGGACCCGTTCTCTGCAAACGAAAGGAATATGTTCAAGCCTTGTACCTTTAATGAATCAACTGGGAACTTGGGGACCCTATTGCTCGCCATTGCTTTCTCCATGGCAACGTCTTGGCCAATCAGAGTCGACTTGCCAACCAATCAGCACCCTTTTCTCCTGTAGTATCAATTGTTGTGATCATTTGAAATTTGGCATTCTTGCATTTGTCCTGATGAGTGCACGATGAACAGCTTCGGCAACATGTCTCTCTTTTCAGCAATGTTTCCAGAATGTTCTGCTTTTAATAGGAAGACTGTGTGGCATTTGGCCTTATGGTTGCTGCAAAGCTGTTCCGGGCTCTGTGCTTTAGGAAGGATAGGAGGGCCTGGCAGAGGGTGCAGGTGAGATTTTCTACAATGGTATCAGGGATGAAGGGCTTCAGGTGTATGTGGAGCCTGGAGAAGCTGAAGTTGTCGACCTTAGAGCAGAGAAGGTTAAAGGGAGATTCAATAAAGGCGTTCAAAATTTGAAACTGTTTCTACTGGCAGGTGGGCCTCCAAACAGAGGACACAGATTTTAAGGTAATTGGCAAAACAACCAGAGGGGGTGACGAGGAGAACTATTTTAACACAGCGAGTTGTGATCTGGAACGTGCTGTCTGAGTGGTGGTGGGAGCAGACTCAATAGTAATCTTCAGAAGGGAATTGGATATGGACTTGAAAAGGAAAATTTAGCAGAAATATGGGAAAGATCATGGGAGTGGGACCAATTAAATAGCCCTTTCAAAGAGCCAGCACACAGATGATGGGCTGAATGGCCTCCGGTGCTGTAAAATTCTCTTAATTTCTTTTTCATCTTTTCGGACGATTCAATCGCTGGGATGTGTTGACTTACTGAGTTCACTAGGGTTGATGTGGGATAGCTGCACTGAATTCTGGATGTTTGACACCATTGAGAAACAAGGGCGGTGCTCAACAATTTGGGGCAAGATACCGGCTGGGATTTTCCACTCCCGCCAGCGGCAGGCATTATTGCGGGCAGGGCGGGGAAATTTGGGAGCGGTCAAATGTCGATGGATTTTTGGCAGCTCTCCGAATTTTCCTGTCCCTCCCACGTCGATGCCCGACACTGGTGGGATCGGAAAATCCTGCCCACTGTGTTCTCAGCCTGGAAGCAGGAGTGGGTGAGGGTCTTGTATCCGGGAGACTGTGGGGGGGTACAGACTTTTGTTTTTTTGGTCGGTGGGGTAGGGGGCTGTACGTTTGAGAAGAAGTGAGGGGGAATGTCTGGATCAGAGAGGGAGTGATTGGGGTTATCTCGGTCTGAGGGAGCGAGGGTCAGCGCCTGGCTCTGAGATGGAATGATGGGGTCGTGTCTGTCATTGAGGGAAGGTGAAGGGTGAGGGGGAGTCTCTGAGCTGAGTGAGAGGGTTAGAGACCGATTGATGTCAGGAGATGGGTGCCCGGGAATGACTGTACCTACTGTCCCACGTGGCTGCTCGGGTGATGTGCCCTGACCTTACTGGCTTTTTTGTTGTGCCCGCAGACAGGTTGGACGAGATACTGGCCGCAGCCCAACAATCCATCGCTAACGAGAGTGCCAGCGCTCAGGCCAACGTGCCAAAGCCACGAACAGCAGCCAGGACTTTCTACAGTGCAGAGGTGAGTGTGCAGAAAGTGAGGAGAGTGTAACTATTGGACTGGACCAAGAGGCAGAATAGAGGCAGAGGGAGGGGTGGAATGGAGTGAACAGGGGTTACCTCTCGTGTCCAGCATCTCTCTCCATGTGTCTCTGCATCTCTTTCTCTCCCACTCTCGTTCTGTCTCTTTCACTCTCTTTCTTCTTCTCACTTTCCTCCTGTCGACACCTCTCTCTTTGTCCTCTAGCTCTTTCCCAAAGTGTTCCCTTTCTACTGCTCTTACTCTCTTCCTTCTCTCCACCCTCTCTCCCCTTCTCTCTCTCCACCCTCTCTCCCCTTCTCTATCTTCACCCTCTCCCTTATCTCTCTCCACCCTCTCTTCCCTTTCTTCTCTCCACCCTCTCTACCCTTATCTCTCTCCACCCTCTCTTCCCTTTCTTCTCTCCACCCTCTCTCCCCTTATCTCTCTCCACCCTCTCTTCCCTTTCTTCTCTCCACCCTCTCTTCCCTTTCTTCTCTCCACCCTCTCTCTCCTTATCTCTCTCCACCCTCTCTCCCCTTATCTCTCTCCACCCTCTCTTCGCTTCTCTCTCTCCACCCTCTCTTTCCTTCTCTCTCTCCACCCTCTCTCCCCTTCTCTCTCTTCACCCTCTCCCTTATCTCTCTCCACCCTCTCTTCCCTTTCTTCTCTCCACCCTCTCTCCCCTTATCTCTCTCCACCCTCTCTTCCCTTTCTTCTCTCCACCCTCTCTTCCCTTCTCTCTCTCCACCCTCTCTTTCCTTCTCTCTCTCCACCCTCTCTTCCCTTCTCTCTCTCCACCCTCTCTTCCCTTCCCTCTCTCCACCCTCTCTCCCCTTATCTCTCTCCACCTTCTCTTCCCTTCTCTCTCTCCACCCTCTCTTTCCTTCTCTCTCTCCACCCTCTCTTCCCTTTCTTCTCTCCACCCTCTCTTCCTTTTCTTCTCTCCACCCTCTCTCCCCTTATCTCTCTCCACCCTCTCTTCCCTTCTCTCTCTCCACCCTCTCTTCCCTTCTCTCTCTCCACCCTCTCTTTCCTTCTCTCTCTCCACCCTCTCTTTCCTTCTCTCTCTCCACCCTCTCTTCCCTTCTCTCTCTCCACCCTCTCTTCCCTTCTCTCTCTCCACCCTCTCTTTCCTTCTCTCTCTCCACTCTCTTTCCCCTTCTCTCTCTCCACCCTCTCTCTGCCTCTTTCTCTCCCTCTTGTAACTCTCTCCCTTCACCTCCCCTCCTCTTGTTTCTGTCTCCCTCCTCTCTCATCCTCCTCCCCTCTCTCCTGCCTTCTCACCTACCTCCTGCCCTTCTTCTCTCACTCCTCTGCCTTCTCTTCCTCCCTCTCTCTCTGTCCACTCTTGTTAGGCACTAATTCCCTC